>NC_072771.1:24846188-25146188 GCF_022539595.1 Amphiprion ocellaris | reverse complement strand
CTCTGATCTGATGTATTCCGTCCCCCTGTGAAGATAGATACAGCCGTCAAGGTAAGGAGCACAAGCCAAAGAACTGCTCGCCAAGATGCAAGTCATTTTTCTCAATACAGTTGAGCAGTTAGAAGGTTAAAACAGTCCACATATCTGCCCAGCGCTGTCAGACGTTAACCTGCTTTTCTCTATTGTCTCCCTCATTCTCTGAACATGCTGCTACATGAAGTCAGTCTCTGCCATGCTGGACTGGGCAACATCAGCATGCACATTACAGACCAGCATCATACTGGTTGAACTGCGCTCTCCCAGGACAAAGATTTAATCATGCCATCTGCATTCTTTCTGTTGGGTAGCAGGTCAGCCAGGCAATTACTTTCAGCTCCACAGTGTTCATTCTTAACACCGTGCTTACAAAAGTTACCCATCATCTGACAGAATGAAACCAGTGAAGGTTTACACTGACATCTAGTTTGTCTTTAGTTATAAGATAAAGCAATGGCTTCATGAGTCATACCTTGAAAAATAACAAAAGTAGTTGAAGAAGAAGGAGGTAAAGCAGACAGACAGCTGAGAGTGTCGCCATCACAAAAGAAGGCATGCAGAGGAACAGCTGAAGCTTTTACTGCCTAGGTGAGTGATTCCCACTACGACATGCTCTGATTAATAAGACAAACTGTATGTTTGAAGAAAAAAGGCAATGTCACACTAGCAGCATGGCTCTAGGGATCGTAATATCAGATTGTTGGTTGGTTGAAATATCTCAACTTTGGGATAGATTGTTGAGAAATCTGGTTTATGAGACCCGCAAGAACAATCCATTGGTGAACCTCTGTACCAACAGGCTTGTGGTTTTTAATAAAATATGCTGACAACTATTGGATGAATTGTCATGAAACCTGGTACAGTCATTCAGGGTTTCCTAAATCCAAGATGATGAATCTAAATCACTTTTTTCTGTCCCACTAAAAGTTTGCCAAAAATTATCAGTTTGAACTGAACAAACTTTGTAAAAAACAAAAACTTGTGTGCTCCTTTGCACAATCATGTAGTTTTTAGTGAATCAAGTGACAAAACAGTGACAAAAATTCAGGAACTTTTTGGCTGAACTGCAGGCTGTGTTTCCACAGAGCATACTTTGACTAGTCTGTGGAAACTGCTTGGAGCTCACAGGGTTCAATGCTTATGATAATGGTGAGATCACCGTTAATGTAAGCATGTTAAACTACTATCACTAAACTAAGATAGTGAACATTGTAACTATTAGACATAATAAAAATCAGCAAGTCAGAGAGTTGATCTCCAAATAAAACTTTGAGAATTTGGACCTACTTTGCCTTTTTTCAGCAACACTGTGTCATTTTTCATGGTTGATTTACACATCCAGAAGAGAAAGTTTATGTGATGAAGGTGAAGACAAAGTCATGCAAAGTTGCATTGTGGGAGAAAAGAGGATAGCTGTATCCACTCCACTCACATCAGAGCACAACACCTCTAAACCCAACAGGACCCACCACTGACACATATGGAGTGATTTGGCATATACATTTCACACATTCTTTAGTGGTTCATTGACACATTTAGAAAAAATCGGTAAAATCAAACTAAATGATCAGATGCACTGTTAGATTCAAATGAAATAATTAGAATTTTGCAAGGATTTTTTCTCTATTTTACATCTTTCCTGGTGCATGATGCTGTTCTGTATATTTATATGTATATGCCAAAGTCAGATGCTGAAAAGGTGACTGTGAAAGGTAGCCATGGGGACAGTAGCTTGCAGAGGGAGTCAGGCAGCTTTAGGGTCAAGAGGACAGCAGTCCAGAGCATACCCCAAGGACCAACAAAAACACATTAACACACAAAATCAGACAGATCAAAAGCTACAATCATATATGATCAACCAGAAACAACAATGTTAAACAGACACTTTGACTACCAACAGGTTGGAAAGTATGGGCTGGAGAGAAAAAGAGATGCAGCTAAACACCACTTTGTGGCCAATCACAACCATAAACACGGTGACTGTAAAGAGATCGTAACCATAACCGGAGACGTTGGTCATGGTTAGACTTAATTTAGGTCACTGAAAAGATTCATTGCATTGCAAAGTGAACACGTGATGACATGAATAAAAATATCTTACATTTAGATTGCTCTTGTAAAATGAGAAGGAGGTAAAAGAAAAGTAAGGGTTAGACAGACAGAAGACATTCAATGCTCAGCAAAGGAATCTTAAAACTTTTTTCAAAATCTGAAAATCTTCCTGTCCAGAGCCATGTGACTTGTGAACAACCACCAACTACTTTCTTACCGGTAAGCCCTTCTCTCCTGGCTCTCCCTTGGGACCTGGTGCTCCCTGTGAAGAAACGTTAACGACAGAAAAAATGAATCTGACCTCAAAACATTTATAAAAGCTGTGCTGCAGTTTGCATCAACAGACAGATCTCCTTCTCTGTGATTGTGTTGTCACTGGTCAGAGTGCTTTGTAGTGCTGCTGGTGAATGTAGTTTACAGTAACATAACCAGCTGTGACATATGTTGACGTTCCCCTCGCATACATTCTTTTTCTCAGGAAATAAACCTCAACGCAGCAGAGGTAGAGGTGGCTTACCGGCTCGCCTCTGAAGCCTCTCTCTCCTGGGTAACCTAAAGGACCCTGAAAAACCAAAAGTACATCTCAGAAAGTTGGTAAATGAGGAGAAGCAACTGAATGCTCACGCACTGTCCAGATTATGATGCAGGTAAGATGTTCCTGAGTGCAATAATTCTCTTAAATATTACATATGATGGACAATGTGGGGGCAAGCTAACAATATTACAAATCACAATGCAAACAAGAACTAGAAATCTAAAATAAGAAGCCCTGTGTAAATATTTTTTTGAAAAAAGATCACAAAACTGGAATAATACATCAAGCTGCAAAGGAAGTGTCATTCCCAAATTCTTAGTAGTCAAATCTGTGCACCTTAGAACAGGGTCATGTGTTGCTATCTTGTCAAGAATCCTGCTGAAAATACTAATAAGACTAATAAACATGTGCATGTTTATTAGTCTGAGTACAAGTAATGCCAAGTGTTTTCTTCTTTGTCATATTCCCTAATTGCATTTTATTATGTTGTGATATTTCAATGTTTTAAAATATTTAATCTGTTATATTTTCTTTAGATGAAATGTGCCTTCTCTCTAACTCCATTGCTGTCAACTAAATAAATAAATTAATCTAAACTAGACCAAATGTACTCACTCTCTCCCCACGTTCTCCCTTTGGCCCCACAGGTCCCTGTGTTCCAGGAGCTCCAGGTTTCCCCTGTAGTGGGTCAGAAAGTAAATTCAAAATGACAAAGACACATTTTCACAGACAGTGCTGAACTCCTGCAGTGCACCACTAAGCTGTGAGTGAGCTTACGTTCTGTCCTGCGGGGCCGGGTGGTCCAAGTGGGCCTTTAGGACCTGGAGGACCTGCATGAACATTTATAACAGCACATCAGTTTAGCCTGGTGAAGAGCAATGAGCTCAACTTCACATGTCCAGGGAACCTGCAGGTGTTTATGACTTCTAAGTGTAGCTTTAAGGGATGTTTGTGTTTCACCTAGTTAAGAATAAGCTTTCAGTTTTTTCTTATAAAATGATAAAAAGCGAATCTACAGCTCAAAAGAGACTTATGTTAGACAGCAAACACTGAGAAAGCTGAATAAACTGTATAATATTTGTAGGTGCTATTTACAGTCTACCGTTACTGTATTGTATTCATGTAAAGTAATTTTCAATATTAGAATGTTTGAGTGTATGGATAGATGTGACCCAACCACCATACAAACATCCTGTGTGCAGCATGAAGAGGCCAGTAAACACTCACCGATAGGCCCAGGAGGACCCTGAGGTCCTGGAACAGGCAATCCTCGGGAGTCATGGAAAGTGTTGGTGAAGAAGGGGTCTTTTCCACGATCTGGAGTTGAAACAAAATGTGCATGCTTAATGGGATGCAGAAGCTAGTCTCCTGGCTATTTACAAAGTCAAAACAAGCTACTAACTACCAGTCTGTCAGACCTTGTTTTTGGTCAGACCTGATTTTGTGGTTTCACTCTCCAGACAAGCTTCTAATGACTGAAGTGTGTATTTATGTGTTATGCATGAACATAGTTGATTTCAGTAGGTATGTTTTAGTTATCGGTTTGAATAATTGCCAAGACTGTCACAAATCCAAAGTGCAGCCCCACAAAATGAATATTTTAATGTTATTAACTGTCTAATTGAAGACTTGTGCTGTGGTTATGAAATAGTTTATATGATGCTGCTTCCATACAGCAAGTTCCACTAATCAAATGGTATTTTGGTTACATTTATTGATGCTGATGTCTTGGATCAGGTCCCTGCTTGTCGTTTGAATGTTCCGAGTTTGATGAATGAACCACATTTGGTATGTATCCTGAGAGAAAGTGCTCCCTGAGATGTGAATGTGGGAAAATGCATTGTTCTCACAGAAACATGAACTCCTCTGTTAGCTGCAGTGGTGGACAGGTTCTCATCCCAGCAGTCAAGAGGCATTTTAGCGTGCAATGTTTGTCTTTTGTTTTCATGTGACTGTGCCAGATGCGCCTAGTAACTACTCTGGTGAATATTAAGCAACCCTGCTGTGTTGATGCCGCCTCAGAAGTTCAACTCAGCCAAGTGAAGTCGGACAAATCAGTGCTACCTGTAGAGGGCAGTGTTTTCCAACAAACAGTTCATTTAATGAGTTCAGCAGACTAATAAACTACACAAAAGTGTATCAGCGTCAGCAGCGGATCAGAGTTTGATATTCATTAAAAGTTACATAATTTGGTATAAAATCTACAATGAAACGGATCTGACTGGACAGAAACAACTACATGCATCCACAGAAAAAGGACAAGAGGAAGAGGGTGGTGTATGTGTGAGTGATAGAGGAAGTGTGCGGTCATTGGGTCACTTTAAACTGACAGGAAACACAGATCCAATCATAGCGCTAAACTTTAGGAGATACAAAAATGAGGAGGATGAGGAGGGTTGACAGCCAGAAACATCCTCCAGCTGTCAGATCGTTGCACACCACTAACAGATTGGGACCTGAGGTGACATCCAAACCAGGGCCGCCCTCCCTGTGTCTGACTCCAGACGCTACTTTCATTTCCTGCTCTGAACATACTGGGATCTGTGACTTAACGTGACATGAAAACATGCAGGAACGTTGACAAACACTGTACTTTTGAACAGGCCTCCTCTTTGCTATAATGTTCTTGCTGCTGCTTTAGGAACCCTCTCGTGTTCCGCAGAAGGGAATTCCAACATCCTGATGCAGATGTAAAAGCCAAATAAGACAGTGTTTTCCAAGGGAAGCTCAGCACAGAACCGCCCCCACTGCTCATGTTCCCTACTGTTACTTTGATGTGAAAGAAAACGGCCCACAGTCTCAGAAGTCATCATGCCAACCTCAACGTCCCCGCAGCTTTCTCCACACAGGAACCCGGAGCTTGCAAATCTGTTTGCTGCATACTTTGTTTTACCGCCGAATCTACGTATAAAACCTGCCCAAGAGTTGACCTTGAAAGAGCCGCGGTGGGCTCCCATCTGTGTCTCTCACCCCCCCCACATCTGTCTGAGCGGCCTACATCTGGAAGCTGTTGAGTGACATCAGTGGTGGACAGGTTCTCATCCCAGCAGTCAAGCCTGTCTGTGTCAATCTCACTGTCTCTGCCTCCATTTAACACTCTTTGATTCTGTTCTACTTGGCTGCTCGACAGCAAGGAGCAAGTAGCAGCTACAGGCTTAACGTCATACGGACTGTTTCTTATTCTCTTTGTTTCTTTGTAAAGCTTTTAAAGACATGAACACTAGTTTGAAGTGGAAGTCTGTAAAACCTACGTGACCCTGTCAGAGAACAAAGGCTCTGAATGTATTTGTGTACACGCACAGTCTGATTTTGGGCTCACATTGTCTGGTTTGGCTCGGAAAGACGCCACTTCATGTGGGGAGGAAGTAGTGAAGTGGTTGTCTGACATGGATGTACTCTCCATTTGGGTTTTTGACCTTTGGGAGAGTTCCAGGTCCATAAAAATAAGGTGCGAGAATTCATAAGGAAAACCGTAGCAGACGTCCAATTTTTATAAATCCGCAGAAGAAGGGAAAAAATCACATAAAAATAAAATATGCAGGAAGGAAAGGGGAAGTGAACTGACTTTATAAAGTCTTTTGTTTTACACATGGGAGCTGCATGAAGTCTGAAAAGTTGCCTCAGGTGACATCAGTTGGTTGGGTCTTATGATTATGGGTTTAAAAATGGATCAACGGCACAGATTTCTGACTTCATCTTTTAGCCATCTGTACCCCAAAATCTGCTGACACACACACACACACACACATATATATATATATATATATATATATATATATATATATATATATATATATATATATATAAATTTTAAAAAAAATATTTTTTAATGGCCAAAATGACACCATGTATCAAAGCCAGAAACTGGAACAACCGAAAGAAACGTTGGATTTTCAACTTTGTGACGTCAGTGAATGTATCAGCCGTGATGTGTGGTTCCATTTGAAATAGCAACAAAATATAAGCTTAAAATTGTGATATTTCATCAAAATCATTTTATTCTGCATGTTTGATTTAAAAAGTTGTGAAAAACAAAGCAGTTGCTTGAACCAGATTGTGTAAAAAAAGAAAATTATGCACTCCTCAGCACAACTATGGAGGTATTAGTGACTCAACTCCTGTCAATAATCTCCCACTGAACTGCAGGCTGTGTTTGCAGAGAGCAGATAGGAGACAAGTATGGAAACAAATTAAAAATGTAGTAGCAAAATGATAGAAGCAAAAATAGTAAATAGAACTTTCAATTTTATGCAGTGTTGATAACACCTGTGGGCACTTTCTAGGTGTTTTTGTAAAATAAATAATGAAGGAAATTCAGCTTTTGCTTTGACATATTTCAGGTTCTCTCTCCTTCGAGCCATGGTTGTGCTGTTTCCATTAACGTGCAGGACTTTATATTGCAGTGAAAATGAGCCCACAGTGAGATGGGTAAAAATGTGACAGGATCAACAAACACCCAAAAAGTGTTTGGGGCTCAGAGGGTTAAACAGTCCAGTGAGAGTCCGACAGCGTGAAAGCAAAGCAATGCTAATTTGTCAATGACTCTTTTTAAACACATTTATTGTTATTTATTTTAAATTTTACTGGTGTTTTTGCGTTTTTTATTGGATAGACGGGAAGAGAGACAGGAAATGTGATGAAAGAGAGCAGGGGAATGACATGTAGTAAGGGCCCGGCTCTGCAGTTCTAACGGTGAGTCACTGTGGACGTCCATGTGGTACGTGTCCTAACCACTCAGCTATCAGCTCACCCCGTACAGAGCACTTTTACCCATTTATCGTGGAATTTGTGTCACGCTGACTGTATGAAGTCTGTTAGCTGTCCAGGGTCTTACTGTGATCTGGTTCTGGGATGTGGGCACTGGCTGGCGCTGGAGGCCCCGGTGGGCCAGGCGGGCCCGGTAGACCCCTCTCTCCTGGGAGTCCTGGTGGACCACGGGGGCCTGAGAAGAGGGATGACAGAAAAATCACTGTGGTGACAGACACACTGTACTGTAGAGGTATGTCACAGCAAAATATGATCTTAAAAGTTTCTCCTGGAGAGACACAGCTCACGGCAGACTGATAAATGACTGTGGCTGATGTGATGAAAGGAGGATAAACTCTGACAGAGACCAGAGAGGAAAAAGATTAGATAAAGTGTTGAGTGACACAACATAATAGTGTCTGGCAGGAGCGAGTGCTTTTATATGTCTGTGTGTGTGTGTGCACATGTGGAGTATTTGGACAGAGAAGGAGACCTGTATGAACTGGCTGACTTTGTTTCTCTGTAATTAACAGGAGGAGGCTCTTTAATGGTCCGGTGCTGGGAACTAACTCAGGGACACGGGAAAACTCAAATAAACACCATTAAACTCTGCAAAGTGTTACTGGCACAGGCTCATAGTGAATTAAACGCTCCTTGCATACACACCGCTAGCTTTTCTACATGTGTGTGTGTGTCAGAAACAGCCTGTAGCTGCTCCATATGGGCCGATTAGTGAGAGTGTCCCTCCTCCTCCCCCAGTCATTATTTGGAAGGTGGAAAAAAGCTCCAGCGCAACATCTGACCTCATTGTTTGGATTCTCCCGAGGTAATGCTGCCAGCTGAACGCCACCTCTGGACCTCTGACAGACACAAACTCACCACCTTTCTCTATACGTACTGATGAAACGGATGATGACAGTCCACTAATTATGTCTTTGCAAAGGAAAAGTTTACGCAGCTCCGATTTGATACCTCCGTGGGCCATTTTCTCTTGGTAAACACTGCAGCGTAACCGGGGGTGTTTTGGCTGTTCCATGTGGACTGTAAGCTACAATCTGCAGCGCAGTGGTTCAAATGGCCAGTCTATGTGACATATGAGGGAAAACAGTTTAGGTTTTTCCTGTAGAATAATGGTTCCCTGGAGCAGCTGAGGGGATGCTGTGACAAAATATGACTCAACGTTTGCAATATAGCTTATCAGGACACATCATAACATACATCACTCACTTTTCTCCCATCTTTCCCATAACCCTGGCTCCAAAACCTATTTGTCTACATTTTGCATGACGCTGGACACATTCCAGTCCTGTGTTTATCTTTCACTTTAAATGGAAAAAAAAAGAATCTGCACAATAAGAAAAACACAGCACTGCTTTTGGGTACTTATGAAGTAATGGAGATAGAAAAAACAATAACACCACAGGCATATGGAAATCATAAGGGCCTGGGATTTGTGTATGTATAGCTCATGTTCATTTCAGATTGAAGTCACATGGCGCTTCTCAGAAAGTGGGTTTGTAGTGTAAGTTTCGCTCTAAATCTCATCTTTGCCCAGCAGCAGGCACAGAGCAGGGGTCATGTGTTAGCCTGAGAGGAGAGGCGCTCCCTTCATGATCTGGAGGAGTAACAGCCTGTAGCTGGAGCAGATGTTGTGACACACTTATCCCACCATTTACTTTATTCATCATTCAAGTCACAGCTGCCTGAGGATTTTCCCAACAGGTCATTTATTATTTTGTACATAACCACCGAGCTCTGAACAGCTTCATGATTCAGTGTCTGGTCTGGCTGGTGACCATGAACAAGCAGCACATGTTGGGGAGTCTATATGCAGTCTGCAAACAAATACTTCTGCTGCCCACTAAAACAGCACTTTTAGAAACGTATGATTTTAACGGCCAACCAACAAAATGCCCAAATTCCAGTAAGTTACCAGCAAGCCTCATCGGCCGCTGGAATGCTTCACCATTTACCACCGGAGGGTCTGTGGGCCGACCGAGAGGGTAAAGAGAAAGACAAACACTGTGGAGCAGAACATCACAGGTCAGCCTTTTTGCAGGAGATCTTTTTGATTTCTGCTCTGCTGTCTGCACAAGTCTTTGCTCAACAGTGTGGAATTCAAATGCCCTATTCTATAGACAATATGTTAAGCGGACAAAGAAGTAAACAACTGCTCCAGAATACATACAACTTTACAGCATGCTTATTCACAAACTGTGTCAAAGTCTGCTAAGATAAAGTTCATTTGTTCCTCCTATTTCACAGCTGTCTGCTAACAGTGAGTCAAGCATATTTCCAACTTCGGTCCTCTCTTACCTGCTGGTCCTGTGGATCCTTTCGATCCAGGGCTTCCAGATGGGCCCCTCACCCCAGCCTCCCCCCGGGGCCCACTGGGACCTGGCAGCCCTCGAGAGCCCGGCTTCCCTGGGAGGAAACAGACACGAGTAATCATAGAGCCTTAACTGGTTTACATCTTCACCGGTTTCACATCAACTGAGAGGCAACTATGGTTACAATTTACCATCTCTGCCAGGAAGCCCATCTCTCCCCTTTTCACCTTGGGGGCCTGAAATGAAAACAGAAAGGTGGCTTAATTGAGAGGTTTTGCACCGAGAAAAAAAACTATTCTGAGCTCATGCCACCTGGAGAAGAGGTTGTGTAAAATCCACTGAGGCACAAGGTGCAGTTCTGCCCCAGTAATAGAGCAACAATGAGGGCCAAAGTACTAAATAGTTGTTTTATTTTAGCTTTTATAGGAGCAATTAATTTTGAGCGTGTGAATGGATTTCTGAAACTGTTGTCTGGTTGAAAGATTTCCACCCTAAGCTGCTGTTACTTAGGCTTTGGTTGTAGGTTCCCTGGTAGGACTCTGGCTACAGTGACATTAAGACGTGCTCTCGCAGTTAAAGTGGAACTCCACCAACTGCAGGGAACTGTGTAATGTCTGCTAAATTACCTCATAAGTAGTCACTTGAATCAGAATCGGTTAAGCACTTATTAGACTAAAGCCCCACTAGAGTAGAGAAGCCTCTTGTAGGAAGAGTCTACACTGCAGACCAGAACACACAACAGACTTAACACTATTCTTTGAGTTTTAATATGCAATGGTGCTGGAGAAAAGACAGTCGAGAGAGTAAAATTAAGATTGAATCATGAATATGCTCTGCAAATTTCATAATTATTTGCTCATTTTCTTAGGACATGCTTTAGCTTGGATGCAAAGATGCACTTTGGCCTGAGGGTGGAACTAGAGGAAAGTTCACAGAGTGACCAAAATAGAAAAGGTTTATCCTCTGGGTAGAATGAATGAATCTGAAGTGGAACTGCACAGGTAGACATGAACATTTCAGCCGATGGTGCCACCAAGTAGTAGCATAAAAGTCATTCTGTATATAGTGCACAATGTTTAGCTCTGTATCTACCCTCTGCCGTTTTGGTGTTTAAAGTGTGAACTGTATATACTACATAGCGCCCTTAAAAAATTCATAATGGAACAAAAACAATCCCTCTATCTAGTGTGTTTTATAGATGCAAAAATATCCATGTGTTTGCAGAGAATGAGTGCATTTGGGCGTGATTCTGGACACAGCAGTAAACTGCACAACACTCCTTTTTCACTGGGATTGTGTCATTTTATATAAATGAAAACTTACGCCATCAGACTAATAATTTCAGATCATATAAACACATAAAATTCCTTCACACTGCGGCTCAAATGGGGTGTTTTAATATAACTGATGCACTTTTTCCCCTTCTTCTTCTGACAGTGTAGCAGGGTCAGTAAACTGTGTTTTCAGCTACAGCCAGCGCTGGGCTCGACTCCAGGAAAGGAGAGGACTTCCACACAGCCACAGAGCGCTGAAAGTGAGCAGCACAGACAACTGGGCTCTCGATTTTGTTAAAGGAAATGAGTGTGTGTGTGTGTATGTGTATGTGTGTGTGTGTGTGTGTTAGTGCAGTGAAAGAAATAGGATATGAGCAGAGGTGAGCAGGTAGTGAGCAGAAAAAGCAGCAAGAGGTGATTTCTGACGCGATCATCCAAACACAAAACCCTGAACTCCGCTTAATGGAAACATGTTTTTTTCTTTAAACTTAAAATGTATTTATATATGACAGCGTGATCTACCGACCTGCAGGTCCCTGCTCACCAGGAGCCCCCTGAGCAGGAACGGCCCCCATCAGTAAGGAGGCCTCTGGAACAGTTCCTCCTTTGCTCTGAAGGTGGCGATGTGATGTGGAGGCCGGTGCTGTGAGTACCTGGACCTGGTATAAAAAGACATAAAACAAATGCAGGCAGTTAAACAATATTCTTGTTAATTATAAACCTGCCATATTTATTAGGTTTTTAAATACTGGGACTAAGTGAGTCTTCACCTTTGCCTCTAGTGAGTTCAGCCTGTCACTCAAAGCTGTGATTCGACTGCAGTTGAGACAATCTAAAAAACAAAAAAATGTCTTTCTTTATGTCAGCAATCAGACATTTAAATATGTCACACACCCATTGCGTTGTCTTCTGGAAGTAATGACATGTTAACAATTCTTACTGGAGATGGACTCTCCTGTACGAGCAGGCGGCCGGCGTAGTGTGGATGGTTTCCTCACTGCTTCTTGAGCTACAAGCTGGTTCCCTGCATCTGTAACAGAAAATAAAGCAGGGTAAAAGTCAGTTCTTTGACTTCATGATCTTGAAAATGTAATATTTGCATTGAGAAATTTCTACTTCCTTCCACTTGCATTATGGAGAGAGAATGGTCGGTCACAATTCTAAATTCCCACAAGGATGTATTCAGTTGTTTGATGTTGCAATGCTTCTCTGCTCACAAAGTTGAATGGAAATGGGTTCAAATGTGTTTCGCAATAAACTGAGGATGTTAGAGCTAAAGGATGAATTGACTCAGGAAATTCTCCTTTAAACAAAAACACCAAGGATCATCTGGTTTAAAGAAAAGCAGACAAGAAAAATGCTTGTTGCTCTTTACACTCATTAACAGGCTGACTCATATTGAAGTGACAGAACTGATTGAGTTCTATCAATGTTCACGTTCATCAATCATATTTCCCTGTGAAAGAAACCAGAAATCTCCCCTGTGCTATGTCTGTCCTGCAGGTGAGCTTCTTACTATTATCCAGAGGGAGCAGGAAGAACGTTTCCAGTGTGCAGATACGACAGAATCAGAAATGACCAGCGACAGTTGCAGCTTTTGTCTGTGTTACAGTTCCAAGAAACAAACAATTTGCATGCTACATCTTTGCCAACTTAACTCCAATCCTTTCCTTTTGCCTTGTTTCTTTATGGAGTATAAAATCACAAGGCCGGGGAGAGAGGGCGTGTAAAGACAAACAATAGTTTCCTTGTGCAAAGAGAATGGGCAGTCTCGGCTCGCATTTTGTCTTGCCTTCATTTTATGAAGTGTGGGAGTTTGTGTCCCAGAGTTGTGGATGTTTTGAATGGGCAGACCTTTGTGGAAATGCTAGACTGACTCCATTGTCTGGCCTGGTCTGGCTCTGGTTGGTCCAGGTGCTCCTGACACAAACAAGAGGCTGGGTTCAGCACCTCATTAGCCACCGGGAAGCACGTCTTTCCATTCAGTGGCCAGCGGCCGCAGTCAATGCCAAGTGCTACATTAAAAGAAGCCACGAAATAGCACCTGCAGCGCTGAGCCGAGGCAGGAGAACAGTATTCTTCTGAAACAGCTTCACTTACTGTAACATCGGATGTCATAATCTGTGCCTATCCACTGCAGACCCAGAAAAGGAAAATGGAGAGCTTATTGTCACGAAGAAAAATAAACGTTTTGGAACTTAAGACGCAAATGCATAATGGGTTGAGTGATTACCCAAAGAGAGCAGAGAGAGAGGGCAACGGAGGAAGATGAAAAGTACATAGAACACATGGTTTAGGGTAAACTGAGACCGCTCCAATAATTCCCCCTCCTCAACCTCTGTGCTCATGATTTCACTGTTTTGGGTTCTGGGTATCTCTCAGAGGATTACAAGTGTAGATGGATTTAAACCATGTAAGACCTGAGACTGAAATGTTATGGCAGGAGCTCTAAATTGTAGAAAACTCCTCCACGTTTCAATATAAACTTTGGATGGAGATGAGGGGATCACACACCTGAATCTGCTCTTCAGTCCACATGGGGGACACAGAGAGAGGTGAGGATGTGTGCACACGGACATGCAGACCGTTTCTGAGGAGCTCGGCTCGTGTAGATGGCTGCATTCAATTAGAAAGGGGGGCTCTGGATAGGAAACCTCGCTGCTCCCCTCCCAGCACCTCTTCTCCCTCCAGAGCAAAGAACATTCAAGCGCCAAGATCCCCTCACTCACACTCGAGCTGTTGTTTGAAGCATGAAGCTGGCTTTGGCACAAGAACCATTGCCTCCCACACGCACCTCTTACACACTTTCCTTCTTTCTGTCTCGCAAGAACAAGTTTAAAATCTTTTCTTCTGCATCCCCTGTGACTCTATCACCTGCAGTGAGGTGTGTCCATGCAGACTGGGACGCCTCAAGTGTGATCCGCCGCTCTGTTGGCCAACAATAACATCATCACGGTTAATGAATGCCCCCTGATGGACACGGTTCATTGTATGCGCTCTTTGATCTCAGTAGGCTAATTGCCCCAGTAGGGGGGTCAGAGAAATGTGTGAATGCATTTGACCTTTTTACCCCAATGTTGAGCTGGGCTCTAATCAGTGACTGAGTCAGAGCTCTTCATTAGAGAAATACTCCCATCGAGAGTTCAGCGGGCCAGAGGTTGTGCTGACATCAGCCGCCTCTCGTCTCGCTTTTTGCTCTCACACTCACACACAGTTTAATATTCTGTTTACAAACACTGTCTAGATCATCTTTGCTCCTGCTCATGCAATAATCCCAAAGGAAAAAAGAAAGATAGAAGCAGAGGTCACAGTACGAAGTTTATCTTTCCCTATTTCATAATGAGCCTATATTTAGGCAGATATGAAGGATGACTTCAGGGACTGTTTGTGTTCCAGTGCATGGTGGTAAAGTTATTCTGTAGCAGCAGGAAAAGATGTGAGGGTTCTGATGAGACGCCTCTGAAAAGCAAATTGGATTTTGAGGCTGATTTGATCTAGTTTGAAGTTTATTATGGAGCTCTGAGGCCCTCCAAAAGTCGAAGGGAGACACTACACACACTGAGCGTTTCCAAGCACGTCGGCGGGGTTAAGGTTAGACAGACCAATGAAACTGTTTGCTGAAATCTGGGCAATAGGTCTGCCAAACCACACATGTAGCTGTGTGAGCCTCAGCCTCAGCTTTCTCTGCTGTGTTTTCTCTGGTTTCCGCCACAAGATGCAATAAAGGAACAACGCTGAAAGTGAGTAAACCGTTATTTGCATCTCATGTCCAGTCCAGATCCAGCAGAGACAAACTGCAGTTCACATGTAGAGATGAATGTGCACAGAGCAGTCACGTTTGACTTTGCTGATAGAATACACATTTACTTTTTGCATATTGGATAAAATCTGCAAAATAGTTCAGAAAGTGTGATGCAGACAGGAGGAGAGTTGGTAACAGACTGTTTTCTTATGCCAAGTGTGAACAGAGCCAAAGGGGGAAGCCCTCAATCTGAACTTACTGCTCTCCAGACGATGCAACTTTTTCAGAACTGGATTCCACCAAAAGCATTAACAACCTACTTTTACTGTTGTATCAATATAGTTTCTGCTATGGCAGCTTTATTGCAAAGTTATTATGCTTGGCCTTAAAAAACCCACTTGAAGCTCTGCGGGTATCACCAGAGTTAGAGCCAAACACACTGCGACCAGAACTCCAGCTGCACCGTTCAATCCGATCTAAGGTGTGTGTGCACATGTCGAGTTTTTGTCTGTGTGAGTGGGAAACTGCCCGTGTGACAAACACACACACAGGCTGTATTATTAATGTGCCAAGGTCATTCGTTCAGTGATACTCTCCCTGTGAAAATAAACCCAATGCTAAGAGCCCAGTTAGTCCTGCCAGCCGGAGCCCTTAAACACACAGCTCACACTCTGACGGCCAGATCCTCAAAGCTCATCACCTACTGAGGTTTATTTGTTCTCCGCTTCTGCAGAAAGATTCTGCAGACAGGCAGACAGACTTAACAAGCTTTATGAATGTACAAGCTGAACCTTTGTTGTTCTGTCTGCAGCTGAGGCTGAATGAATATATGAAGACACGCTCGAATAGGCTAGAAAGGCTTGTCGGCACTGTTTACAGAAGCTGCGTTATCTGAAAGTTTGAGGGGAGATACAGTACGTTGTCTGGCAGCGGCTGAGAACGAAAACATCACCACACAAACACACACGCGAACAGCAGCAAGCAGACACAGCAGAGCAGAAGGTCCTGATCCATCTCTGTCTGGTCAATTAGCTGAGCTCAGCGCTGCAGCATCATTAGTGACCAGGTGCTGACAAGCAGCCAGGCGAAGCGTTTGTCTCTGTCTCTGTAGTGGACGGACTGAAAACTACTGCTGCTGCTGCTGCCTTCGCATAAACACACACACAGTCCACATACTGTACTCCTAGAAGGAAGCCAAGCTTAACTAGGCGGCTACTCAGAACATATGTTTGCTGACCGAGCAGTTTCTTTTGTCTATTTATGAATCCAAGAGACAAATTGAGGTTATGTGATCCTGTTGTTGTGCCATTCTGCTCTTATCTCTCTTTTTTCTCCTCCAATAAGAATTTTATTCTCTAAAAAATACTTCTGCACAAGGAAAAATAAATTAACACAACAAATGCATTTGCGTTAAGTTTTCTATTACCTGGCTCTACCATACCTAAATGAATTTAAAGTAGATACTGTCACTGTTCCTCCTTAGTAGTCTGGTGCAGGTGATGCACAATACATCTAACTGGTTCATGCAGGAGCTTTCGTGTATTCAGCTTATTAAGACAACAAATAGGACTTTATTGTGTGAAAATCAGGTCGTTTATTTGCTTCAGTTGCTATGTGGCAGGAACCAGAACCCAAGCAAGAGTCATGCTGTCAGTTCAGCCGTAGAAGAGGTCAACACAAATCATTTTTATTTTTCAACTTTTACCAGCAGTTTTTCCATTGAGTAAAGTGCATTACAGACACAAAACCGATCTTAAAATGAGTCCTCTCCTGCAGGATGGACGCCAACACTCAACCAGATCAAACAGATGAGGCATCAGGCATAATGTGATAGATCCAAACTAGATACAGTTTCTTTGTCTGTGTCTTTATTGAATTCAGTATTTTCCCTTTAGTTACATTCATTTAGTCACGGTGGGCTGCCATAGTATCACAGAAACCACCGTACTTCAACAGGATTCCATTGAGTTTATAGGTTTACAGAATTTAAATCAGGGAAATGACAGCACTGGTATGGGATCAATACTGAGGAATTTTAATGGGTATTGACAGAAATAAGATGAACTGAGCACCCCTCTTTTCTGCATTTCTTTAATAGCTGGCTCAAATCACTTTCAGCTGGTATTAAAGTGGATTAAATCAGACCCACCAGCAGCTTCTACCTCCCAGACAGCCGACAGCTCTCCGTCTGACCAGTGCAAACCTGCATCTGAACTCTGGCGTTTACTGTGCTTTCCCAGGGTCGCAGGTTTCTTTTATTAGGTGATTGGCTTAAAGGGCGGGACACACTTCATCATTTCCATACTTTGGAATTTCCACTCCGCCTGTCCACCTCTGCAGAGCGGAGCAGCCCACACATCGGACAGGTTCTACTGTAATTACAGGTGAGAAGGAAGTACGGCGCTGCAATAACAACTGGTCAGATAATTGATCCCAGAGGAGAAGGTGAGCTTACCGAGGCCGAATCCTCACTTTCACACCGTTTGAGTTGAAAACAAGTGCACTGAGGCAGCCAGTCTACATCTGCTGTTTTTTTTACAAGTCTCGGTGAGGTGTTGCAAAGACCTGCTGCAAATGAAACCACGCTACAGTCTCCAGGACCCTGAGGTGAGAGTGTGCAGGGTCAGAGAGGTTCTCACCTCCAGCACACACATCTCACCTCATCAATCAGCACAGACACTTCAGCCACAGCAGTGTGGGGCAGCAAACAAATACACGAATCCCACCCTCCACAGAGCTGAACCTACTGCAGACAGTCAAAATAACTAATTACATTTAGTTTGCTTACATCACCTAAAGAGATGATGTATGTACTTGTACTGTTTTAAGCAGTTTTTAAACTTGTATGTTTCCTTCCTGTAGGTTTTTACAGACTAAATGTACTTACAAGGAATTCTAACTCCTGATTGAGCATGAATATTATATTATATACTATATGTATCATGCTTTTGCCCTTTACAGTTAGTTTTTTCAGCTTGTTTAAACAGTATCACTTGTTCAAATAAAATCTGAATCAGATTTATTGCCAAGTAGGTTTTCACATGGAACGAGTTTGATGTGGTGTTTTTGTGCAGAACAGAGCGCACTGAGAGCAGAAAACTTTTAAAGAGGAACAAGAACATAGGAAAAGGCAGAGTTTTACAAGACAAATGAGAAGCAAGTGTTACAAGAAAAAGAATAATTCCAAATGTAATAAATCTTAGGTTTTATAAAAGTAATAAAAGGTATTAATAGTGCAGGAATGTGCAACCTAATCGTCTGAGAATGTGCAAGGTTACATAGTTTATGGTGTAAACAGCTTGATATGTATGAAGGACAATGACAACCTTATCTGATATTATTTTATTTGCAAATTCCCCCACTGTGGGACTAATAAAGCCTTATCATATCGCTATTTTATAAAGCTGTGCAATAAAATGTACTGACTTGCTTCTGTCATAAGAGCACACTGTAAAAAATGTTTGCACATTTTACGGCGAAAAATTGTCAAACCATGACGGTAAAAATCTGTAAACTCTAAAACACTTTGATGCAGTTTGATTATGTAGCACTGAATCACTGTAAATAGGTTAATCAGGAGAAAAGTGTGTTTTATAGATCTTTTTTCTCTTGAAAAAATACATTTTGCGACTCCTGCACAGTTTTTATTGGAAAAATGCCGCAATATGTATAGAAATACTGTAAGTTTTGCATTTTATTCTCTAAAAGAATACATTTTTTCCCAGTTAAATGTACATATTGTTATGCTGTTAATGAAAACATGCTGCAATATTTATAACAAGTAACATGGCAATTTCTGCATTTATTAGATGTAAAAAATACAAATTGTTACTGGTCATATTGATGTACTTTTGTTTTAATAACGGACATATGCTTTAATATTCAAGACAGCTTTAACCGCAATTTTTGCTAAAAATCCATATATCTAATGTTAACCCTTTGATGCCTATTGTCACAAATTCGTAACATACTATTCTCATTCAGACTTCAGCCGAGATAGTGTATCCATTCCACCAATGCTGGCTTGTGCATATTCAATACGTACCTTGGAACCTTTTGCAAGCACTGGTTTCTCGTAGGACCGGTCGGAGCGGGACCTAATGATTATATATCTCTTATTATTATTATATATCTGTTCTATGTGTAATAGACAAATTAACTATCTCCACTTATTTTAGCATCAGCTGGAAACCAAAAACACACAAAAGTTGTTTTTTTTTTTTTTTAAATTGAACTGTAGATAAATTCAGACATCAAGGAGTTAAATACACTAACTGTTATGCTGTAATATGTATAACAAGTTACACAAACTTTATTTTAGAAAGTGTTTTTATGTAAATTTTCACATTTTAAAAGGTTAAAACCTCTTCTTTACAGTAAAATATGGAATGAAGCATGTTTTTTAACTAGACAAGCCACTGCTGTATTTTGGGTCACTAGCTGTTAATTGTGTTACTTTTTTGAAGCATGTGTGTGCAGATATTTCTATAATTGTCAGGCATCCTGCACAAACACAGACAAACGCTGCAGAGGCCAGTTGACTGTCACCAGCAGTTTTTCTTCACTAATGCTCTTCAGTTCTACTTTGCTTCTGCCAATTCTCACATCAGTCCTTTCAGCTCTTCCAGCCCATCCAGATGTGCTCACACACACAGCCTCTAATCTTTCACAGGAAGGAGGAGGGTCTCCCGCCTCGCCTCCCACCTCTCTGTCCCACACTGGGCTGCCTTCACCTCACCTTCCCTCTCACTCGCTCACTCCCCCCCTATCTGCCTCACTCTCTCTGTTTTTCCAGCCTGTAGTGATGCTGATGCCAGTGACAGCGTCTGCATCTCGGTCTGGACGCCCCTATTGCCCCCCTCCCCGGCAGGCGGTGGTGTGTAATTACAGACCAATGCCAGGCTCAATGGTCTGACTGCTGACAGAGGGGTTTGTCTGGCCTACAGACATGTGCTCCCATTAGCATTCTGGGAGAGGGGACTGGTCGCACTGGTTCCCGACAGCTGTGAAGTAAAGCTCTCCGCACAGGATGCAGCGTAACCTCCCATCCCTCCCTCTCGTCAGGCTTCTTGCTTATTGTATTTTCCAGAAGGCTTCATCCTGAGGGACCGACAGCTATCTGCCCCACAGAGGCTCAGACCAGACTGTGGAGAATACCTGCGAGGCACTCGTGGATGTTAATTACAGGAAAATTGAGCTTTATTTCACTCACCGCCTTTGCCTCTAATTACTGAGCAGAGCAGACCTGCCTCCGTTGTTTGTTAAGCTCTTGCTTTGGGGAGCAGTTGTGTGGTGTGTTCTGTCCTTTTATCGATAGCAGTCTCAGCACAAGATAATGCCTGAAAGTCCACAAAAGCAGGAGAAGCGGTTTGTGTTCAAAGTCTGAGCCATTTGAGAAAATTTTTAAAAAACTCCAAAATTTAAGTGAATTTAAAAATGAGTAACTGCAACTTTTTGCAGTCTGACTGTTAGAAATAAAAAAACCCATCAGCACATGTCAAAATGGAAACAATTTTCTGTGTGCCATGAAAGCAAACAATGCTGCGGTCTGTGTAAAGTGGCTAAAATTAGTGGTGGGTACATCTGTCAAACTGCAGCGTGCTGATTTCAGATAGTGTGCGGTCGGGACAGGCAGCGCTACAAATCCACCCAGCAGTCTTGAAGCATTTCCTCAACTTGAAAGCAGCAGATGTCTAATAAAAGCATGCGGCAGAGGCTGACAATCCAGCTCACACCCTTCATTTTTATTAAGAGAGACACAATAACACAGAAAACCCAACGAAACCCGGCTCCTCCCTCGTGATCCTGGTTGACCCAAATAAAAGCTGCTTTGTAAACTTTGCCTTGGCGACACTCTCCCTTTCAATGAACCGGCTGGCATCTTATTCAGTGATGCGCAACCTTTCTCCCCCGTCCAGTCTCAGCCTCCGTCTCCTCTGTGGTCACCGGGGAAACGGTGGAAAACAGGCCTGCATAGCTGCAGACCAGGATGAAACCACACACTCTGCTGCTGCTGCTGCTGCTGCTGCTTTAGTGTGGCGGGGAGGGGACCGTCTTGTCTGTGACCTCTCCACATAAAACACTGCTGTCACACAGCAGTAATTAAACTCCTCTAAGCCGACACGCTGCCACAAGAGGCCAACAAACAATAGCTCTAAAAACACCCAAGACCAGGATTAGACCTCCCCACACATGACATATTAACTTAAAGTTATTGCTGCTGACTACACAGCTTTAAATATCATGAATGCTGCACTAAGCTGGAGAACAGTTTGCACTTTATAACCTTCTGTGACTGAAACAGACAAATGCCATCAATGTGCTTTAAAGGATAACTCGACTGTATGAAAATTTGGATCTTATTTTGTAGGTTTCTCTACAATGACGTCCAGCGGTAACATGAGCAGTCTGACTAAAAGGGTGTCGACAGGTTAACAGGCCAACACTTGTGTGCACGCAGACTGAACTAATTCAGTTGGAGGTGAATACAGTTGAACTAAGCCAGCCTGTAAAGTTGGTTGATGTTTACAAAGGAGAGTCTGGGAAAAACAATTGTACCACTCCCTTTTGCGTGCTTTTGTGTCTTTTCTTTTCTTCTTTTTTTCTGGCAATGCGGCTGCGTCCTGACATCTCAGCTGCTAAAGGGATAGTTTGCTTCCTTTGAGGTGGGGTTATGTGAGGTCTATAGCCAGTCCAGTAAACACAGTAGATAGTAGTTGGAGTTTGAGGCAGTCAGGGGAACCAGCACAGAGGATAAGCAAAAAAAACTCTTGTGGACAGGGTGCAGGGACATGTTTTCAGGCTAGTAAATAATCTGTATCATTTATAAGTGTACACTAGATATTTACATGGTGGTTGTGCCTCAACAGCTAATCGATCTCTGGCCCCTCCACACACGGAAGCTCCACTGGGCAAGACATCGAAATCCAAGTTGCCCCAGATGACAGAGAAGCACCCTGTATTAGCATGTGAATGTGGAACACATTGCAAAAGAATCTGAAGAACCAAGCTAAGGTCAAAAGGTGCCATATAAATACAGATAATTTAGATATATTTAGTTATTATTTACCACTTCACCTTGTCATCAGACTGCAATATCGTATTTGGTTTGAACCCTTTATATTGCATTACTTAAACATTTTAGTTACAGTCGACTTCTGTGCTTTCTTAGCAGGAGCTGGATGGATGGTTGTTCGGTGGAGATGCAAACAGGAGGATCATTATTCAAGCTAAGCAGGGAACGGCTATAGATGGGTCAGCAGCAAAATAGATTTTAGCCACATAAGGCCCAGCTGATAGAAATCATTATAAGCTTTAAGTGTATGCTGGATTTTGAATATTTTCACCATTTTACCTTGCTGTCAGACAACCCAGACCTGAAGGAGTTATATCACTTTTCAAAGCCACCAGACTCCATTGACAGAAACAGAAGTATTACCTCACAGATTGTGAGCAATTCTGTGAGGTAATGTTGCCTTGATCAATTACTGTAGTTTGTGTCGTTGTGTGAATTTTACATTTTAATGGGTCAGTTCAGATCCAAACTAACATGTTAAAACACCAAAGTCACGCAATAACAAACCAGAAACTCCTCTGCTCTGTAAAGATAAAATTACTGTTTTTGTCAATGAAGTCTGGGGATAAAAAAAAGACTGTCTGACAAGTTAAAGTGGTGAAAATATTCAGAAAACAAACTGATATTGATATCTATTAGTTGGGCCTCAGATGGCTGTAATATGTTTGTTGTTGACCGTCCACAGCTGTTCACTTCTCTTACATGCTGGTCCTTATGTTGGCTTCTCCAAATTGCTCCACTAAACCCATCATTCATCCAGCTCCTGTTAAGACAGGAAACAAGTCGACATAACTAAAATATTTAGGTACTGCAGCATTACAGGGATTAGTTAGTATAATATATTTGCTGAATATCAAAGTGCAATCCCTGACTTATTACTGAAAAAGTCACTAACTGGCTGCATCAGTGTCCAGCACTGAATAGGACCCAAATAGGAATAAAATGGGATATGAGATGTTACACAAAGAAACTTGTAGAGGATCACAAAGATCCAAACAATAGGCTGCAAAGACTAAACAGAACAAAGCTGTTGAATTGACCAACTGCAGTGGAGAAGTGGAGTTTACACACTGCTGCTCTCTGCAAAAACATGCTGCTGAATTTCTGGCCAGCAGACCCTTTACTCTGACCCCGTTTATTACCATACAGAAGTTGACATGCGCTCCAGCTCTCTGCCCACAGCTGCAGCCAAGCAAAGCGCAGGCCAATCCACAAAGCTTCAGCCAAACATCCTGCCCCATGTCTTCTGCTGTACACACTCAGTGTCGGGTGAGTAAATGCTTTGCCCTCAGTGTTTGAACGACACGTCAAGTCCGGCCCGCAGTTTATTTGTCCAAGGTTGGTCAGAACGCTCACTTATTACGGCTCAGAGACCTGTTGCTGCACCAGCCAAGTGTAATATCCCTCCTGTGGTATGATTTCTGTGTGAGTACACACGAGAGCAAGACTTGTTGAGAAAAAGGTTTCAGTAACCTATATTTTTCCTTAACCACCCGCGTAAACAATAAAAACAATTGAGTCCCCTCTGACGACCGCGCAGCAGGATCCATGACAACCAAATACAAATGTTCGAGCTGAGCACAATGACTGTGTGATAGCGACTGCACTCGTCCGTCCAGAGCCAAGACACAACTGCCAGACTGTAGGCCTTCCAACTCCCTCTAGGACGATATTGTGCTTCAATAGCAAACCATAAACCTGCCTCACTATGCGGGGCTATAAATGAACTGAGAGCAGCAGACATGTGTGGTCAGAAATGGGCCAAAACTTTCTTCACTATTGTTTCAATTTTCCTCATGATTCAGCTTCTTTCAGAGAGCATTGTCAACTTCCTCCACCATAACAAATCATTTGATTTGTCGGTTTCCTTCGGGACCTCTCATATAACACCCTAATCTCCATTTTGCCTTCATAAGCCTGGATCGTATTACCGTAGAAGTATTTGACCCAGCTCAGAGGTTCGTCAGGGTGAAAAATGTTAGATGTAACATACTGAAATAGCTAAAAACCACCGTTTCACCACTTACTTTAAATGGCGCAGAGGCAGAGGAATCTATGAGAACATCTTCTCATCATCTTCTCATCGTAAATATGCTTGACTGCCGATATAAACCATCTGTAGAAACATAAACTGTTGTGTAAAAACTCCTCAGAGTGTTGCAGTTTCAGGAAGAACTCCTTTAGTGTTATTTTTAACGGAAGAAATTCTGTGAAATAATGGCTTATGATGGGATTTTTAAATGATTTCAGAAACTGAATTAAGTGTCTGCCATTAATGCTATCGCTAACTACTACTACTGCTGCATTTTAAAGGAGAACTGTGGTGTTTGTGATCACAGGTTATGCTATAGAGCAACTTTTTTTGTTTGCATTTCATTTATACACACAAAGATGCTCATATAGGAGTATATGGGTCATTTTCTCCCTACACCACATGGAAGTAAACATTAAAATCTCTGAAAAAAGGCACGTTACAGAGGAAAATCCTCAAGGATAGATGGAGTGGGTTTGGTTTAGAACATAAATTAAACAAAGTGGGTGCTGCCATAAACATTTGAATGATTATTATGTCTCAGCATTGCTTTACCCGGCCTTCAAATGTGGCAAACAGCCACAAAGACCTTTGCTTTAAGGTTTTCTTTAACATATAAGGTTCTTGCAGAGTATCACTACACGATCTCTGTAATCGGTCTGCACTTTGCTTATTCAGAACCATGAAAGGTTCTCCAACAGCAGATACAGTTATGCATGAGCAGACAGAAGACATAGAAGTGTGGCTGATAAAAGCAGAGCCAGGTGTGTTGTCTGTTGCAAAATCTCATGAAGGAGTTTAGTCAGATCAGCTCATCTTCAGTGGTTCATTTAATGTAAATGAGTTTCGATAGATTCCATTTAATTGAACTTGAATATAAAATGATTATTTCAACACCACTTTAGAAATTAGAATCACATGTTTTTGAATGAACAGCTGAGAGTTCACTCAACTCATTAAATTAAGTTTATAAGGAAAAAAAGGCTGCTTATAAGTAGATTTAGCAGGATGCATTGTTAGACAGTGAAAACTCCAGACAGACTCTTGTTGTTTGAGAAAAAAGAAGCGGTGGAAACTTGCAATATGTCCTAAAAACATGTTAAGCTATCATTGTTTCTTTTCATAAATAAATAATCCTAACCATGACAAACGCTAGCAGTGAACTTAGTCCTTACACTTGCAGACTTGTAATTCATCCCACTTTAACCAGAAACAGCTCCACATATTGTCTTTGTATTGACTTAAAAATGGCTTCAAAAGCCAAAAAGTTTGTGTCTACTTGACTTGTTGATTCAACTTAATATCTTAAGCTTATTGAACTTATTTTCTCAGGTTCAATTAAATTAACTCAGCTACTTTTACACTTTCACAAATTATACGATGACTTTGAGCTAACTGCAGCTATCCCATGTTTTTCAAGGCAGCAGGGGACCTTCACTTTCTAAGCTGAAAGAACTTAAAATGATTTACAGTGTGTGGACCTGGCTGAGTCACATACAGTCTACTGCTGCACACAGACCTGAGTCAACAGCAGGGTCTCAGTCTCAAAGCCCCTGATTTAGATTGGCTCATATTGTCTCCTCAAATGAAAACTCCCCTTAGTGAAGAATGACAGTAAAATCTCAGAAAACCACAGCATGGACACATGGGCGTGGGTTTTGTTTGAACATTGGGAGGGACACGTTAAACGCTGGGTCAGGCAAATTTTGAGCATTAAACACCTAATTTCCTGCTTTCTGGTGAACCTTTATGTACCTTTTCTGCATCAGTTTATGGTGAACGATGGGAATGTCTTTATTTATATGGAAAGAAAAGAGAATTCAGGCACCAGGTGATAAGACTTTAAGGGATTCTGTATTATCTTCAAATATTAAACTCCTGTAGATCATCATTTCTCTTATTTTTCTACTGTCAATACACACAAAGATATGATTCATTTCTGTCCTCTTTAGTGTCTTTTGTTTTGTAATGTAACCTCATTAAATGTGCATGTGGCACTTTTTTATGTCAATGATAAATTATGATTAATTCAAAATTTAAATATTAAGGGTCTACTAGGGATACTCCCAGGTAAGAAAGAGGAAAAACACATAAACTAAACTGACATCAGATGCACATCCTCTCCATTAAATCATATGAAATCTACCTACTGATGCTCTGCTCCATACAGTCACATGTGTATAGGCTCTTAGTGCAGGCAGAGTGCCAGGATCAACATCATCACTCCACACTCCTGTTCAGCAAAAGATTGATGAGTCTGCTGCCTCACTGTCTTCACCATCGACTTAATGCCAAATCTGAGCATTACTCTTTACATCACTGTTCACTTCTGTGCATCTGTGCACCTGTTAAAACACACACAGACCGACTGCAAGACTGCAGCAATACTTTGAATAACACAGTCATCCACCTGATGCCGCCGCATCCCGCCTCTCAGTGTGCTGACAAACAGGGCACTCTGTATTTCTCAAAGACACATATCATCCTGCTGCAGCAGAAAATTAAACTATAATGAAAGAAAGCAGGATCGAGATTTTAGCTTTTAGCTTTCTCCTGCGGAGCATCAAAAAAAAAAAAAAAAAATCTGTTCAGAGAAGTGGTGGTGTGATCAAACCAGATGGTTGATCTGCTGCTGTTGATTTCTGGATTATAGATGTTTATAAAACTGTCTCAGAGTCCAAAAATGACAAATGAAAAGACATTTATTTAATCACTGCAGAAATGGAGATCAGCTTCAAACACAACTCAAGCATGGCTAAATTTCTGTCATGTCATTGTTAGAGTCATAGTTGGCTGATAAAGTATGCATTTATATTTACAGCCTTTCTGTGACTTCATGTCATGATGGGGTGAGCGTATTTTTTTTTTTTACTTTTCAGCCTTGGCACAGACAATTTGGCCTCATTGGAGCTCTTGCTGCTTTGAAACCTCAGACAGGCCCAAAGAATCAAAGAGCTTATTATAGTGACAAATGCTGCTAATGAGCGTTCAACCTAATCTGACTTGACTTTCTAGCAATGTCAGCAAAGTCTGATTGAGGTTGAGATTATTTTATCCAAGCCTCTTTCTGCATGCGTGCGTCCAGAATTTGCGTACATGCACATATGCACGCACACAGGACAAACCCGCACGTATACAGTAGATACACTCCTGCAGAGTGAGTGGAGTAAATGACTGTGTGAAACTGAGCTGCTCTCGGTCTAATCCCTGGGTGAATGGTGAGCTGTGTGCCAGGCATTCCTCTGTGTCTTTCTAAGGCTTTCTGGGGATTAGACCCCACTTACTTCCAGGGGCCGCAGGGTGGGATCAAAGCTGATTGAGCCTTTTGGGTTCGGGGTGATAGCTGTGGAGCAGCGAGCCTGTACTCAGGTAGATTTGCGGCGAGGCATCGGGGAACACGACACCCCGGCCGAGATGCGAGACAGCGACACAGGTCGGACACACCTGGTGGGGGTCAAACCTGCGTTAAGCAAGCACCACGCTAACCGGCGCTACGCTGATGGATGGCTGGCCTGCAGGAGGTAAGACTTTAACGCCAGCAATAATGCAGGTATGTCGCGCCTCGGCTCAGAGAGGTTACACAAACACTATCACAAATGAGAGATTTTAATCACGGCCCCCCCCCCAATCGTTCCTACAGTTTGCACAGCATAAGGAGCCTTTTGTGAGGAAGACATAAATGAAACATGTATGTGACAGACTGTTCCGCAATCTGGACCTGATTCTCCTGACTGCTTGCATAGCACTGAAGGCTTCACACCGACTAAACTTACATGCAGCAAAACAGAAGAGAGACAAAACACACATGATGGGCTGATCTGCAGTGACCTCAGAACACCTCCAAAGATCTACACAGCGCCTGACCTTTACCCTGGCAGAAAATACCGCAGATTTCCTTTAATCCATTAAAGACAAAACAGAGGAAGTGGAGGATGTCCTTATTGTGGCAGCACAATGTGTTGAACATTTGAATTGATCAAAATAGCCCAGAGCAAGACAAATACACAGAGATGGTAAAGAGCTCTGAGCTCTGGTCTTCTGTCAGAGATACAACAGCAGGAATTAAAAGGGCTAACACGGCGAGACGCTCCAGGCACACTGACAATAAACAGAACATATCCTCAAATATACTGAACCGTCAGTGGGAAATCAGTGCGTCATGTGCAGTATTCAGAAACACACACTGCGTGCAAGGATGAGACTAATTACTGCATGTAGGAATTTCAAAAACTAATCATGAATAGCCAAAGCTATCTGCAGCATCTCCATCCTGATGACAAACACTTACGTACGACATGTTTCAGACACTCCCTCGGAAATAAACAAAATGACCTTCAGAGGATTTCAGCGCCCTGCAGATAAGCATAATCATAACAGGCATGGTCTGCCCTGATTGTGTGTGCACGCTACTTAAGCTGCAGCGAGTTTGATGTTGTAATCCTGCTCTTTGTTCTATCAGCGCAGATGGAGGATAATGGAGGCCTTTTGTGCACCTCATGTAGTCCCTGCACAGGTGTCTTTTTGAATCTGCATGTTCTATCTCTGCTCTGTCTGAAGTGAGACCAGGCCCCACAGCTGAGTACCAAAATCTAGTGACGACACCTCAGGCCTGGGCAGCGTTACTCCTGCATGCGGTTCTGTCTAATGTCTGCTTCCTCTGACAGCTGGAATTAAAAGGGGCCCTTATGCACACAGGGGCTATGGTTTGTTTGTGTTTTGCACCATTGGTGATAAGTATGCATGCTCTGTGTGCTCTACAAAGGGATGATAAGCTAAAGAGGGTCGTCCAGAACTGAACAGCACAGAGGACAGAAATCCAGTCAGAGGAGATAGCTGGTGTTTTTCTACAACAAAGTCTCCAGAGGGGTCCTGAAAACACTGATCCGGAGAAAGGAAAAAAGAAATGAAAAGAAAAGTTGAGCAATTTCCAGTAGAATGTCTTGTGTTTCCGAGTTGCATGAAGGAAAATAGCGTAATGTGGTTTCAACTCCAGCAGCACTTACAGTTTATTGAGCAACTTTTCTTTTGCACATTACAGCTTGTAGCCTTCAATATAAATTATGAAGAGTGTTAAAATCAGATAATTCTGAAAAAAATTTAAAACATGAAATAAATGTACAAATATACTGTATGTGTACATACACTAACCAGCCACCTGCCTCACACTGCAAAGCTTGTGACCCATAGAGGCAAGGACTCCATGAGACCTCCGAAGGTGTCGTGGAGTGTTGTCACACACCAAGACGTTAGCAGCGTTGAAGTTAGTTCTGATGCTTGCATGTGGATTGTATTCACCTTCAGTGGTGGACAGGCTTCAGTATGGGAACCATGCAGCCCCAGAAATGCAGCAAACTGTAATGCACTGTGTGTGTTTGGACACCTTTCTGTCATTACCAGCATTCAGGTTTTCAGAGATTTGTCCTTCAGTAGTTCTTCTGTGGGATCAGACCACACAGGCCCAGCATCAGCGAGACTTGGGCTCCTAAGATCTTGTTGCTGCTTCAGGAACAACTTTTGATCCTTGGACAGCTTTTGGCCACGACACAACCTGAATACCTGTCGTTTTGGAGGTGCTCTGACCCAGTCATCAAACCATCATAATTTGGCTCTTGTCAGAGTTGCTCAGATCCTTTAGCAGTGCATTTTTCCTGCCTACAACATAACTTCAAAAACTTCCTTTTCACTTGCGAGCTAACATATCCCACCTCTTTACAGATGCCAATCTAATGAGATAATCAGTACATTTCATTTACTTGTCAGTGGTTTCGATGTTGTGATCAATGTATATTTTTGGCAATGAAGCATTCCCATGTGGATGTTTAAGTACATGTACATTCAGTAGGAAGTATCCAAACTGTTGTAGGGGAGGTATTTTCCTTAAAAGTCCATCTTAAGTATGTAATATTATGAAAATATGAAACTAATTGAAAGTTAAAATTTTAAATAACGAGTTGCTGTAGTTTTGTGTGCATGAATTTTTTCATCTCACAATCTGAAATGCAAAAAATATAAATAGCAATTTTAACAATATCTTTTAAATACAATTAATGCTGCTATTTCATTGGTTTAAAACTTTAGTATGAACAAAACAGTTTGAATAGTCATGCACTATCCATAAACAATCAGTACGCAGTCTGTTTCTACTGATTAGTTTTTTCAATCCAACATCAACATGCTTTCATGCCATTCATATTTAAAAGAATAGTATTTGAAATTCTACCATGAAGTAAGTACAGCAGTAATCTTTAACGTAAAAATTAGGTTTTGAGGGAAAACAAATGAAGCCAAACACTAAATTAACAGTTTTACAATAAGTTATTTTATGTTTCAAAGACAGATTTATTAACTGCAGAATGAGCTATGTTCCGAATTGGAGAGCAGATGGAGGGTTTTGAGTTTTGTGTGCGCTGTATGATTCAGTCCAGAAAAACTCCCAGTAATACAGTAGTGTTATTTTACGTCCAACTCTTTCTCTGTGCCTCGCTGTGCCAAAGCAGAGATGCTGCTAGGTGATGGAGTGCCTCGAAGTTAACGTGCCAATCCATTCGGTGTCGCTCTCAGGATAAAAACAGTGGTGGCGACACAGAAACTCTCCCACAGTTTGCAAGCACAATGCAGTTAAGCGCCTCTGCTGCAAATCACTGAGACAGAGAAATGAGAAAACTGCAGGGAAAAAAAAAAAAAAAAAAGGAGTGAAGATAAGATGAACAAAGGAAATGAGGGGAGGAAGATGAGATGCTTCTATTCACAGTGCTTTCACTCCCTTCATCCTCTGCTCTTCTGCCATCACATCAGAATGAGGGTCTTATCTCTGAACAGCACTTCAACACAACATGCCCACAGACAGAGCTGACTGTGTGAGGACATGCAAGGATGAAAGCACATTCAGAGGAGAGGCTCCCATGCAGAGGAGTTGAGGCTGATTACAGGATCAGAGGAGATCAAAATGCAGTAGAACCACCACTGAATTTACAGCCGCGTAAGAAACAACAGGCCAAACGAGAGGCGAACAATGCCGAGCCATCAGTCACGTCGCTCCTGCCAGCTCATAAAACAGAACGAGCGATCAGAGTTTCAGGTCAACAGGGGTCGGCCGACCTACGGGGCTCCAGCGGGGACTGACCTGGTGGTTGTGGCTCTTATCTCAGTGCCGCATTACAAAGGAACACAAGCTCCCCCTCATACTCCTCCCTGCTGGCATTCACTAAGTTTTTCATCAACAGCCTTCCTGCACTCCCTCACAGTCACCCTGAGAGAAAGTGCTGATCGAAGAAAAGGAAAAACTTCAGCACAAACTGCTCAGTAGCTTAAAAGTAACATCAATGAATAAAGTACTAGGGCCTTGAAAAAAAAAAACGAGCGCTGCCAAAAACCAGGATTTTTCATTACTGATTAACTCTCTGAACCCCAAACAGTCTCTGGGTGCTTTCTGCTCCTGTCACATTTTTAATTACTGGCCTCATTTTTCACTGCAGTATAAAGTCCTGCATCTCTATGGAAAAAGCATAACGAAGGCTGAGTAGAAGCAACTCAATAATGCTGCTTGTGTAGTATGACACAGTTGTAATGCAATAAACCATGAAAAAGGAAGAAATTAAAGTTGAATTTCTTTGATTACTTATTATATGTAAACTGACAAAACCTGGAATCAACTTTTACAACATTTTTCTAAGTGTCCACACGTGTTACCAACTAGACAAAATGTGACTACATACTACAGGTGTTAAGCTACTTATATTTTCAGTTTGTTTCCACACTTGTCTCCCAACTGTTCTGTGCAAACACAGCCTGCAGTTCATCCCAGTTCACCTGAAAAGTCTGTGAATTTTGTCACGTGACTGTCGGTTGCAGTTGAATCACTCATGGTACGCCAGTTGAGACGTCAAACACAGATGCTAATTTATTTTTTTGAGAAACCGGTTTGTCCAAACTGTTTATTTTGGAAAATAAAGTGATTTTGAGGAAATATCACAATTTCAAGCTTAGAATTGATGACATTTTAAAAATCTGATAATCTGATGAGTCAGATTCTCTCTGTCTTTAGAGTTTCTGCTTCTGGTAATTAGTTTTTAAAGACAACATGATTTTCCAACCTGCTGGTGGGTTTTGGGGTTCAGAGAATTAACTGAGTGTTTGTTTTATAAAATAAATAGAATAAAGAATATCCAGAGTCATTTTTACATTACTTTTTTTGTCAAATCAACAGTCCAGAACTTAAATTGGCTGATTGAAATTATGAATAAATCCATAATCAGAATGGTTGACTTGGATTTCTCAGCTAATCATTTAAAGGTTTGAGCGCTGTATTAAACTAATAAGCACCACCTAATAAATTAGACTTACTGGTTATTTGACCAGTTTTATTCAAAATGTAAAACTATGGCTGCAGCTGATGATAGTTAACTTGTCTTTTCTAACTAAAGGTAAATAACGTGATTCTAATCTAATATACTTTTCATCCAATACAGCAAATATCTTTTCAAGGTCCACTAGATGTCCATTATATACACTACTGTTCAAAAGTTTGGGGTCACTTAGAAATGTCCTTATTTTTGAAAGAAAAGCATTTTTTTTCAATGAAGATAACATTAAATGAATCAGAAATACAGTCTAGAGACATTGTTAATGTGGTAAATGACTATTCAGGCTGGAAACGGCAGATTTTTAATGGAATATCTATGTAGGGGTACAAAGGTCCCCACAAACTCACACAAAAAACAACCTTAATCTGACACACACTAACAATCTAAATATGCTAAATATTAACAATCTTTCTGTAGAGTCTCAGATTTCCCTAGTTACTAATCCCCTTAGTCTATGACATGCCAGAAAAAAATGTCCATTACACTCAGTCTGTTGAACACCAAGTCCAAGACTCAAGGATGTTCATTTTATAAAACAAAGAAAAGCAGATAAAACAAAGCTGCTTGATATTTTCACTTGATAAATTATATTATTCTTTCATTTAGAGCTATCATTTCATCACTTAATTAACTAATAGTGTTGGGACTATAAGAAAAATGTATGGACACACGTTACAGAATAGATATTGGAGGTATTTAATCACGAGCAGCAAGAGAAGGGAAACAGGTGCAGGATACAAACAGCAGATCTGTGATGTGGCTCTGCTGCTTTGGGATTTGGAGGAGCATAAGCAGGTCACAAAATCACAGATTCCAGTTCAGATGTGGATGTTTAGGTGCTGACAGCATCACCAACCGACTAAAATGATTAATTTCATTATGATTCATGTTTAATTATACCGTTTGGCATTTTAGTCACATACAGCCATCATCAGTAGAGAATTAATCATCACATGAGCACAGTTTTGTTATTTCAGTTATTACGTTGTCACCGCTGCAGCATAAAGGCAATTTAGAGGCGAATGGTCGTATTTAGACAGTTGCTTAAGTGAAGATAAAGTTTCCTTATCAGGTTATAAGGGAGAAGTCACGCTGTGTTATGACAGACGTATGGTATCAATGGTGCTTTGTGGCTTTTCAGGTGTAAATCACGTATGGTCGACCTCCCATGGTCAGCGTGGAGTCATTTATCAGGTCACAGCAGCCGTGGCGACGTGCCGAGCTTCAGCTCCAGAGATTAACACTCCTCCTTCAGAGGGAGCAGAGCGTTCTGACACATACACTCTGAGATAAAACATCTGGCCTGTCTCGACTAAATATGTCTCCCATGTGCGTATGTTTGCGGTGGCTGTCTGTCTGTCTGTCTCTCCACAGAGAACATGTGTGTGTGTGTGTGTGTAAAGTCCATACATGATGTGTGTATCCTCGCTGTCCTCCCCTCTTCATTGCTGCCATCTGGCAGTGTGAGTTGTGCTCTGAAGCAAACCCGTAGGTCTTGGCTGAATGACCTGATCCCTGCGGGCATCTGATGCTGCAGTAAAAAATGGATTGATGTGTCCCACTGTCTCGCACGGCGCCAAAAAATGTTGACATATGTCAAACTGTGGGACTTGAAGATATGGAGTGAGTGTATGTGAGGAAAACAAGCGCTCCCTTTTCTTCATCTCCTCTCGTCGGCTGTTTTTTTTTTTTAGGGGTTCAAGATGCAGCGGTGAACCAAACCCATCAACGACACCTCTTATGAGCTCTTAATCCTCGTTCTCACCCTCTATACTCTGCTATTCATCGTGTTTAATTGATTCATAAAAGTCCATATTGAAAGGTTGAGTTCCCTCATGCACACTCGGGCTGATTGTGCTGACTCAGTGGGCTGTTCCTGTTTAATCTGCAGTGTGCTAAACTACTTATGAATCCTGTAAAAACACGCAAGTGACAATTTAGAGCAAAGCAACCTTGCAAAACTCATTATACATCCATCTACATAAAACTACACACCAGACCACTGTTTTAAAAGTATTTCAGTTCAAGGTTTTATGGAAGCTTCACATGACTTCACTCAGCAGGGAGATGATAAGACTCCACACGTGGAAAATGAAAGTCATTTGTTTTAGCACTTAAGTCCTCCTCCCTATTTCTGTGCAGTTACGAGGGTGAAAACTCAGAGAGTGCAAGGAGTTATCATAATTCACACATGAAGTGTAGCCGGTGGGCCTCAGGCCTGGTTTCATAGCAGCAAAGTTGAATGATATTTCTGTGCAGTGGCTAAGTCATGACGTCTGAACCTTTGTGTCTCTCAGAGCTTTATGCAGCCACAAGACTTTTACACCCAGAGGCCAATTTGCATAGTCAGGGTAAAATAGTAGCTGATGAGATATTTACAGTACATGTTATTTTTAGGCAGACCTTTAATGGGTCCAAAGCTGAAATTTTAATCATAAGTTCTGAAGCTCAGACACAGAAACTGGTCACAAAATAAATTTCCTTGGACTCACCCCAAGCCAGCAAGCAGGAGACCTTGGTGTGGTCTTGATCTGTTTTTTAAGGCTGATGTGAGGTTTGGCTCCACATCTGACTTTCATCACCTCAAAAATATTACCAAAATGCGACTATTCCTCTCTCTGAGTGACACAGAGAAACGGATGCACAATTTTGAATTGATCAGACTCGATGAGTCTGAAAATATTCAATATTCCAGAGTGGTAATGTGTCAAATGCTCATACAGTATGTGCAGTGAAATGCAAATATAAGAATGGATATCTGTGTATGAACCTGTGCGATCCCTCAGTATGTTGGTCCACAGTGCAGAACTAAAACCTATAATGAGACAGTTTCCTGCCATTATGCTCCAAGCTTTTGAACAGCCTGAGGTGAAAGGTTTGAAATCTTCAAGCATACACCCAAAATCTAGATTGAGCACGCTTCTTAGAGATTACTTAATGCTATTTTACGTTGATACATTTTGTTCTACTGTATTTTAATGTTTTGTCTTCATAATCTATTTAGTCTATTTTATTTGACTCCATTATACACTTTTATTGTCTGCTTTATTGAACTGCACTGACCTGCATAAAAGACGTTTTGTTATGAATCAAATTTAATTGATTGAACAATTTCTTCTAACTAAACCCGAAAATATGTTGTTGTCATTACCTTCCAGCACACACAACTTCAATGTTTTCTGATCTGTCTCCATCTTTGTGGCTCCAAAAGAGTAACAAATGACAGCTGGAAAAGTCATTAAAATGAAAGAAAGATTGTGGTTATACTTAACTCTCGGTCGAAGCAACTGTCACATGCTTTGTTGGCCCATCCATCCACCCCGCCCCCTTAGTTTCACTTTTACAAAAACAGCATGATGCAATTTCTGCCTTTGTTCCTGACAGAAAATAGTCATAATTCAAACAGCCACTAGAGAACACACCAGTAAACATGCATGTAAATATTTTAGGCATCTGAACAAACAGCATTGTCATTTTTCTAGTTAAACAGTCCTACAGTCAGTTCAGCTAAATTGCAAACAAGGATTTACAACTTTCATATGCAATTTTGCACAAATGTGAACACTACAAACCAGATTTTATCCACATCTGATGGTAGAACAACAACCATACATCTGTGACCTAATGTCCAAACATAGTGCTATATTAACACACTATTGCAGGCCTAATCTGCTTGTCATCCTCTTCATCCTCTTGATTTCATTGATGTTTTTCAGTGCAGATCTGTGATACGACGCTGTGAAAACAGCAGCTGTGTTTATCCAAAGTAGGTGCTGAATTTCACGGCTCAAAATGTCCACTGTGTCCAGCATAAATGCAGAAAATTTAATAGCAATTGCACAGCAGTCCATTGGCTTCGTCATACTGGTCCTAAAATGCACGTAGAATAATAAAACATTCGCCAAAAGAGATGACCTGAAATTTTAAAGTCTGGACTTCACACTTTCCCCAACAGGTTCAGTGATGTTTAGATTTTTCACTGTGGATACAATTCATGTGGGTTAGCATATGGAAGAAAAAAGTATTACGCCTCTGACATGAACCTGAACAATAGCTGCGTATTTCTTGTCCAATAAATATGTCCCTTTTTCCACATCCTCTGCACAGTCAACCCTGCCACATTAGGTCATTCCCTTTCAACATCAACACTTTTCATCAGCAATGCTAACCCAACTTTTATTCAAGCAACATTAGTCAAGCTGCTAATGATAGCCTTCCACGCTGCACAGATTGATCCTTCAGGCACTTCCACAGAGGAGGACGGCTGATCGCTGCTGACAGAAGCAGCCTCAGTCTTCACTGAGAAAACCTCCCGAAAAGCTCCAGCAAAGTCAGCTGCACTTTTGGAACAAATAAGTGAACTGGCGGTAGCTCAGGTTTTGGTTTCTGCACTGTCAGGTGCAGCCAAAGGAAAGGAATTCCAGCTTGGCAAAAAGAGCCGCTCTGATGGATGAATGATCCCGAGCAGTGTTTGTAATTCATCTCCCAGCGTGCCCTCTCCTGTCCCTAAGCGGACCAGGGAGTGTGTGAGGCCTCCGTCACAATTACACATCCACAGTGAAAGCATCAGCTGCATGTATGTCTGGCAGCTCTCAATGCTGGCCACAGATTTCAGTCTAACAGTGCAGATGAAGAGAAAACAGAGGAACAAAGCTCAGTTAGACCTAAAGAGAAGAGAAGCTAATACAAAGTGCACTCAATTCTCCCTCGATATCTCATCTTCCTAAATGTTGAAGCACTTGTGTAGCACTCTCTTTGGCTTTAATCACTTTTCTGATTTACTGATACGCCGCTGCTAAAAGAGACACATTGTGCTCCTGTAGCATTATCAGCTCACGACATAAAGCTCTGAAGTGATTCAGAAATTTAAGACAGACACTAAATGAGAGAAATTTTCTATCATAGTCCTGGTACAGTGCTACCACTTAAGGAACAATACGTGCCATTATTCTGCAAGAAAGCACAAACCCTGCACCCCTCAATTCTGTGCCCTTTAACCCTTTTGGCGTCCCTACAGCTACCCACCCACACTCGGAGGGTAGCGGTGCGTGGACTGTCAGAGCGTACAAAGACAAGGGAGCCGCAAATCTAATTGTACTATTTTTTTTAGTTCAGTTACATTACGAAAAGATAAATGACCTCAAAGGAACATTGTGGTTATGGCTCCTACAGAGAGAGTATGAATGATGCTCATCATGGTTATTACTCCAGTCTGTTCTTTGTCCTTTTAACAGTAACATGAACAGGCCTTTCCAGTTAAGAAAAACCCTCCACTTCCTCTTCTCTCCATGTCCCTTATAATATTTTCCCCCCTTCATCTGGCTTAAAACAACAGTACCATCCCATTTCTGTGCAAGTGTCAACAAGAGAGGAAGGAAAACACATCCTCTTTTCCGTTCTCATTCTTGTTGCCTTTTTCTACCTGGCAGCACTCAGGGAAACGTGTCCCACTGGAGCTATGCCACCCTTTCACTAGCACAGCCATTCTCATTTTACACACTCATCTCTTTCTCCATCTAGGAGCGAGGGAATAGATTATCCCCTCTTCAAGTGAGGCCAGAGGGAAGAGAGGAGGAGGAGGAGGGACTCAGACTTTCAGGACAAACTGTAATTCTCCACTTTGTCTCGGGGTTGGGGACCCATCTGGCTGCAGATTTAGTAACTCTGCTTCAATAGGGCTCTGTTTACTTGAGTAGCTAGGTTTACACAGGCAGAGTGAAGGGTTCATATAAAACGCATTAACTGAGAATAATCCCTTTGGTCTTTTGTAAATAGGATGTAATGATGGGGGATGTCCAAAGAGGGTAACCATTCTGAAGAGGCTCAGAAAGGCCAATTTGTGTGCAGGCAGCGGTTAAGTACCAGATCCTCTCAACTGTACAACTGTGGTTTCTGACATATCAGTATCACACACAGTTTCACATAGATACTGAATTAAGTATGCAAGTAACAAACACAAATGAGAAAAAGTACAACTGAGTAACCTCTGTGAGCATCTGAAGAATGTCCAATGTGAAACTAAACCTGTACTGTTCCTCCTTATTTTCATTAGTTCAATAATAGGCAAAATGAGAAGCATATGTCATTTGCTGGATGTTTTTATCCAAACTACGTTATAGTCTTGGGCATATTTCAGTCTTAGTTGTCCCAATGAGACTTAAACTTCTATCCAAATTAAATAAGGGGTTACGGAGTAGCAAGACAGCCTATTTACACAGTCTTTGTAGCAACGCTGTGGCTCAGGCCCCGTTCACACCCGACATTAACATGTGGGTGATCCAGTCACAACCGGACAGCTCTGAGTACAGGTGTAAATGCACCCAAGAGGACACACTGAGATCCGGTTTCTCAACCCAGTCTCCATAACATTACCTTTCTCTACAACTGAAGTGTACTCTCAGTTACATTTTGAGGGAAAAGTGTTAAGTTTTCTTAACTTATATTTGATTGTTCCCAATCAAAAACACATTTCTACACAACATATCTTCGCAATGTATTTTATTGCTTCACTGTTGCTCCTTTCAAACCAACCAGTCGTATATTAGACGGGTACTCGGTCACCTTAGTAACCTAAAAAACGAAGAAGAGGCTTCAAACATGTTGTTAAGGGGTTACATTTTAACCCAAACCATGATACTTTTACTAATCCCAACCAAGTAATTTTGGTGCCTAAACGTAAATCAAGCTTCTAACATGTAATTTTTGTTGTGAAAGTGTCAATTAAAGACAGATTTTTTATTTATTTATTTTTTTTTTAGAAAACCTAACCGCATAGTTTTGGTGCCTAAACCTAACCAGAAAGTAAGTGAACATAAAACTTCAGACTAAGACAAATGGTCCCCCTTGGAAAGTGAAACCCAGTCTTCTAGGTTAGAGTCCAGTCACTTATGCCCCCATCCTCCTTACGTATGTGTCTCTTTCAAACTGGAAGCCTTTTTGTACAGCATCACAGGTGGCAACATAATTTATTTGAAAATAAATTCATATTACCCTCAAAACATAATCAAGAAAGCCATCTGATTATATAGAAACGTAATTTTGTGCCACATTCTTTCAACAGTTTGTTCGCCAGTGTGTCCTGCCAACTCAACGATGTGCCTCCCATTGGTGAAAAATAAAAATGCATTTGACAGAGTCCTGCACTAAATCAAGGACATACAGCTATTATTAGCCCTTTGTGTTACAGTAGGCTGAAGTAAAAATAAAGCACTTTAAAGTAAGTGATTGTGCAGCTTGTGCATTTCGTTATGATTTGACACTTGTAAACGGATCAAAGCTGGTCTGGACTTGAGGATAATGGCAGGTCATGGGTCAGTTCTGGTCCTGAGCAATGCGGTTCTGAGTGGTTGCATGATTGCTAAACTAGACCCATATAGCATTTGGACTTTGCAGGACTGTGCAAACAGAAATGATAGATGTTTCCTTGCATTTAAAGCAGGCAAGTGGGACCTAATGACCAGTGGTCACTGGAGATACAGTCTAATGTCTGGTGTGAATTGTGTGACCACTTGTGATTGGATCACCCAAGATGTATGTATTGGTTGGTGAGTTGGTTGGTTGGTTGGTTGGTTGGTTGGTTGGTTGGTTGGTTGGTTGGTTGGTTGGTTGATTGGTGGGTTGGTTGGTTGGTGGGTTGGTTGGTTAATGCAGGCCATGCACAGGGCAATTTTTGCCAAAGAACTGCAACTAACAGTTATGATCACTGACCAATCTGAAAGTTAATCAAATAATAATTTAATCAATAATTGGCAGAAAATGGTGAAAATGCTTGGTACAATGTGTCTGAGTAGATTCTTCTTTTTTGTTGGTCATTGTGATCCTAGGAGCTTCAGAAAAAAGCAGCTTCTCTTTGATGTTCTTCTTTCTGAGTTACAACTGAAGAAGCATCCGGGAAGAGAAGTGAAACATCTTCAAGAATGTAAAAGAGAAGTCAGTTGCTTTTTCCAAAGCTTCTAGAATTACCTTGTACAAATTTACAGGTCCTTGTTTTGTGAAATCAGCAATCAAAAGTAACTGATTTACTACTACAATGAAACAAGGATAGTCCTCACAAGTGATTTTTTTGTTTGAAATTTGTTGAAATTATGAATCAAGATTGTTGATTGTAGGCAACATAAAGCCAACTGATGAAAGGTTCAGTTGTCTTTTTCTCTTCTGCAACACACAGTGAACACAAACTTTCTCCTTGCTACGATAATAAAAGCACAATATGACCCGATAATATACCACCGTCTAGTGTTGCCACAGTGTCATGAACAAGTGAAAGTGAATGTAACTTCAATCATATGTCAGTACCTAAACCCACATTAGCACAGACAGTGTTACAACTGATGAGCACTTAGTGATTTTCTATAATTTGATGATTGTCCTGTTTGGCTGTCAGCCAAAGTGTCTCCACATAAAAGTCCAGACAGATGGGGTCTCATATGCCACATACGGTCCCCCTCAGGTGAGATGTAGCCTCTTAAGAAAACAACATGGGTGGCAGCCAAAAGAAATAACAAGTCCACAACTTCATTCTCTGTCCTTCAACCCACAGTCAGTGATGGCGGCAGACAGAGCAGACAGAGTTCTAACTCTGGCACAGCAGCAGTGATTTACGGCCCTGTCAGCCTATCTGTCATACTGTACACATGCAACTGATATAGAGAATGTATGCGTGCGGAAACAGAGAGAGACAGTGATCGTGTGTCTGCGTTCTATATCATCTTCATCGACTGCAGCGGCTCAGAAAGTTCAGCGCATGGCTTTTTTTTTTTTTTTTTTTTTTTTTTTTTAATGTTTGCATGACCGGAGTCATCTGTAGTGTAAAAGTTTACTTTTAGTGTGAGTCACGTGTCTGTCTGCACATACAAGGCTGATATATGTGTCTGTGTTTGGTAGAGCAGGTGTTTTTGGTGCCTTAAACATGTCTGCATGTGTGCATGTGCAAGTGTTTGTTTGCTGGCAGACGCTGGCTGTGAGCTCAGTGTGAATGAGTGAGAGAACCATAAACACCTGAGGAAGCAGGAACACACAGACAACCTTTCTGGACTGTATTTACGGTCCTGATTGAGGCTGGGGGGAGGGGGAGCCATTACGCACAGCCCGGCTCTGGTTATGGCGAGGGCCCAACAAAAACACCGGGGCTGTTAAAGCCCCCCCTGGATGAGTCCCAGGGGGCAGTGGAGCCGACGGAATGCAGGCCTGGGTTTAGAGGTTCAGGGGTACGTTCTGTTGTTAATGAGATCACCCCGCTGGGCCTCTCCGGCTCTGAGCCCTCGACACTGCCTCACCAGCCACATCATCGCTGCCACAACCTCCAGCTCCAGCCACAGAAACTGGACCTGGACCACTGAGGCAAACCATACTTCCTGAACAACATGCATATCAGTCTGTGCCCCTGAGGAGATCTCAACAAGGTGTGTCCCAAAGCAAAGGAAAGTGCAAGTAAAAGGAAGTGCCGTGCCATGTTGAAGTGGTTTGTACAGCGTTGAGGGGCAACAAAGCCTAAATGTGTACATACAGGTGTTTGCATATGTTAAGGACACTTGGTTGGATTCAATTCATTTCATATTTTTAAAAAAATCAATGCAATTTATATGCAATGCACCCAGAAATGGGCAAACTGAGGAAATTTAAAGAACCTCCTGAGACATCCTGACCCCAGACGATGCAGAACAGCAGAGGGGTTATGGGCTCTTTCCTAAATGATGCATATCTTACACGCTCTATTAAAGCAGAGTAAAAAGCACTCTGAATCCATGAAATATGCAAACTTTGAACCCAGAGCTGACAGTGAAGACCAAGATGTGCAGAACATGAATCAACAGCACATGGCTGTATGAAAGCAACTCGTGGACTACATAGAGCAGACAGGAGAGAAGATTTAACACCTTAAACCTGAGAAGTTTCCTGCATATCCTGGTGAGACAGAGAGCCCAGTGCAGAAACTCTGTCTCATGCGGCTTGTTCACTCTGCTCGGACAATTTAGACTGTGCTGGCTAAGACACGCTCACGTAATGAAGGATGGCTACATCCCACAAGACTTCCTCTGCAGACGCTGGGAGAAGAATCAGTGGTTGCCCCAAAATGTGAAGAGGCTCGTGTCAATGCAGCTCACTACATGAGGTGGAGAAGTATGCTGACCCAACACCTCAAGAGAGAGGAAAAGAAACTAATGAACAGAGCAGCAGACACGCAGAGAGGAGCAAAGCAATTCCAACAGACCACACACAGATGCAACCTTTGTACGAGATGTTGTCCTTATGGAAGTGGTCTCTTCAGTCACAACAGATGCTTTTGTAACCGAGCAGTCAGCCAGGACAACTCGGAAGCATCACACATGGTCAACCCTGACTGAAGGGGGCATATATTGCTGCTGGACATGGATGTAAGCATATCATATGAGGCAGAGCAAGCTTACTTTACATAGCACATTTTTGATACGCAAATGCTATTCATGCTGCTTTACAGTATTAAGATATCAAAAAAGAACTTTCACCTGAGGCACTGAAAACCATTAGCCACATATTACATACCAAAGTTCAGGGTGTAAGCATTGCTATGTTTATGAGGACAGATTAAAAAGGTCAGGGAATGTGCATGTGCAAAGAGCATCCGTTGTAACCAGATGTACAGTGCAGTAGAGCACCCACATGCCGTCTTGCCCCAGTTCAGGTCATTTGTGCTAAATGACCTGAACTCATACACCTCAGAACATTATAGGAGAACTCTACCTTGAAATTACAACCCTTGGCGATTAATCCCAGCGCACAACTACACGAATGTTGAAGAAAACAACGAGCATATTCCTGGTGCCTTCCTGACCTGATGCACCTTGTCTGGTTTGAGAATCATCGGGTTCTTCCACTGTGAAAATTGCTGTTTAGTCTCTTGGTTGTAGCTGCAGACCCACCTCCTGTCACCACTGACGATCCTCCACATGAAGGTTGGTTCATCTCGCTTTCTTCTTGGCTCCAGTTTGAGCTCCATGGAGAAATCGCAGATGAACACCTACCAGTTGTGTGTTGAATGCGAGGGTCCTACTGTTGATCGTGCAGTGACATCATGAGTCATGACAGCTACTGCTCACACAGTGCTGGAAGGTTTTGATCAACCCCCATATGTTAATAATATGATAATCGTATTTTTAAATGATAAATAATCAATACTTAAAAGTGCTACATGCACAATAATGTTGACCATCAGGTGTTCTATAGTAGTGAAATGGCACAGAATTGGTTTCTTTGTATAACTTTAGAATTTATGATAGAAAATTAACACTGGATCTGCAATAAATCACAGTAACTTTATTTCTGCTCAGGTTTTGTTAGACAGTCTGTGTCATCACTCACAAGCATATACAAATTCCACTTGACTATATTTCACAGCTGTTGGCTGGTGTGGTTTAAACGCTTAAATGCTCGTAATAGTGTGTCTTGTAGCCTGCATTAAACACTGGCTTGCAAGTGGAGCCCTTTTCAGTGTAGTCAGGATTAACCAGTGGATGTAGCATAAACCACAGCATAGACAGTTGGCATTGATTTCTGTACACACTGATCTCTGGGTGCCCTGCCATCTGGGTTATGCTATGAATTATGATTGCTCAGGATTCTTGTATGACTATTTGTCTGTCTAACACAAAGTTGAAAACACATAAACCAAACAAGTACAATCAAGATTTCCCACATCTCTCTTGTCTGCGACTATAAAAACCATTCAGCTTACTGTAAAGTCTACTTTGCCAGCTGTATATAGGTTCAGCCTCATACGTCAGACATTTGATCTCTCAAGGCATTATCCTTTACCTTTCTTAGCCAATCAAGTGAAGTAATTTCTCTTCGGTCAAGAAGACTGGCTGCTTGAGGAGAAAGCCCACTCCTGTGTCAGGTTCGAGCTCTGAAAGCCAACCAGGCATGTCTCTAATTAGACCGACTGCTGGTGCAGTTCATCCAAACCTCTTTTCTACTCTCGTCGTCAGTCCAGGACTAATCACAACCATCAGCACCACTCCTCTCATCCCCGCTGAGCACCGTATCAACCACATGAGCAAATGGAAATACATGCAAAGACGAGAGCTCAAAAGCCAGACAGGCGCGATGACTATTAAGTTCTACATGTTATCCAAGAGTGTGTTTAGTGACTGGGAAACTGAGAATGAGGCAGAAGGGTTTAGGGGGGATGCTGGGGGGTGAGAGGCCATAAATGATGTCATCACAACACAGCATGGCGAGATCTCTGTGATGTGGTGGTCTGTTTGTGGTTTAGTATACATGGGAGTGGAGAAGGTTTGAAGGTCGGCTTCATAAAAATCCCCACCCACTGTGCCACAACACACGAGGCTCTCTTATGTGGGATTGTATATGTTTACGAACTCATAACGGCGACAAACGAGCAGCTAGATTATCACGACTACTGGGAGTGTACAAAACCCACAGACTGACAGAGGAGAGGAGGAGAATATCTCACTTAAAAGCAACTCTTTTCATTGCTTTTTAATGTTTATGAAGTCTGGGTATCACAGGGTGGTGAGGATGAGACAGCAGTAAAAAGGGAGGGAGACATAAATGGATTTTACAGGGATTCATATTACTGGATGAAGCAAGAGAATCAAAGAGTGAATATGTGCAGAAGTAGAGTTCAATTATTTAGCCGACTGAGGGCAAAATGATCAGCAACAGCTGATTATTGATTCATTGTCTACGTTTTCTGTTTCCAGCTTCTCAAATGTGAAGATTTGCTGCATTTCTTATTCTTTTAAGAAGCTTCAGGGAATATCTTTTTGGTTGGGCTAAATGTTTGGTCTCACAAGAACAGCTAAAGCATGTTTTACAACAGTCTGGCTATTTAAATGAAATGATAAGTTAGACTTTAGTGTCCCAAAGGATACTTTTCTCAGACACATGCAGTCAGGGTGCAAATACAGCTTGGCTCCCCTGTCACATTAAAGTTCACACACTCCATACGGAATCTGCTGTTAAGATAACACAGATAACAAATAACACAGTGCCTGTATACGGTACAGAGACATGCCATCACCCATGTAACATCCTCAATACATACAAATCAACCAACAAACTGAACACTGCCTTCTGAGGAAATGACTGATGAAAATAATGTTCCTTCAAGCCTGTATTTTAAAAGTTGCCTTAAAATGATGTTTTGCTCCTGGAACATGTAGGCTGTGTCAGTTCCTCTATTGAACATCTGTATCAAGTAACCAGTCAATTGAACGACTCAATCAACAAAAAGAGTCAGGCTTAAAACAATGTAAACAACAGATGGAGAAAGCAGAGAAAGCAAAAGCAAAAACTGGTAAAGAAAAATGCAACATACAGCTTTATGAAGCTAACTAAAAAAAGAAAGGGAAGACAAAACAAGTGGAACCTAAGTGGAAAAGTAGAACTGTGATATTCCAGTTTAGAGATTGAGCTTTGCAATAGGTCTGTGGATGGTAGAGAGATTCCCCTTCAGTGGGCTGCAGGCAGAGACCACTGAACTGATCACTGTTAGAACCAATGGGTCCTGCTTCATCAATGCTGCCATTGTCTCCGCACTGACGTCAAAACGTCAAATATGTTTCATTAGCCTCTCAGGGCCTGCAGCACAGTAGCGCTGTGTTATACAGTGCCTCCATCATGCCACTCTATACCTGCGAGCTGAGAGATGGCGATAAGTTGAAGGGCAGGGAGCAGACGGGGTTAATGCAGCTTTAATGACATCAGTCGCTGAGTGGATCAGAGATGAGAGACAGGAGGCCGAGCCCACACCTCCACCAGTGAAGAGGATTTAAAAGTGCAGGATTTGAAAGGTTTTTCTTTATCATTCTACAAGATAAAAAACTGTGTTTCCACTTCACTTGGCCTTATCTCAACGAGACCGAGCAGAGAGTGTGTTTCTCCTCCGTGCTCCTGATTGCGTGATCTGTCAGGCTGTAAAGTGCCTGTCTGTTTGTGGGTCACTCAGTCAGCACACTAGTCCACTTAAGCTACTGGGTGAAGGGAAATGCCTCTGCTTTATGGGGGACAGAAGAATACTCCAGCTGCCATGACCTGCATGTGTGTCTGTGTGTATTTGCGGGAGTGTGTGCATCTATTTTCATCCCTAAAAGTTTCTTTGCACTGCTGACTCGAGCCACTTTATTTCTTTCTGACTGCAGGAAAAACAGTTTTCAATGTTCTCCCGGGGGAAGTCTTGGGAAATAATAAATAAATCAGTAAGCAGAAGAGGCATTTCCAGTCCAGGAGCCAGATACATAAAACTAAACTCAGATTCAAGGCTAAGTATGTATGAATCTTTAACAAAGATTCAGTGCCGTGCATCTGTGTTTACTGAGGTTCAGAACGATTGATTTTAGATTGAAGAACAGATGTGGGTCAGCGATAAAGCGTAAAGCATGAAAACATGTGTTTCTTCAGGTATGGACAGGATATCAGATAAATAAAATATAGCATAGGAAGTAATTATAAGTCTGATGGCTCTGTAATTATTATTCCACAGCTTGCAAGAGTTTTGCTACACGCTATGTGCTCCGTATGTGGTTTGCATGGAACATTTCAAAATAAGTCGATCATAATTATTAGTCTGTATTCCAATTTAAATACCTAAACCCCCTATGAAGTATAATTTGGGGATTTTTCACAGCCTTGATATAAATACCAGAACACAGAGAAGACCGTATGGAAAGAAAGGCAAACAGAAGAAGAGAAAAATAACCCTTCTGTTTGGTTTAGTAAGTTTTAGGTTGGCTGGTTGGTGTTTTCACTCGTGTTGTTTGTTAATTAATGACTATTATGACAAATCCCCTGAGCCAAGCAGCGTGGGCTGAAAGGGCTGGACGCTCCCATGTCTAATCTCATCTGGGGCCCTCATCCCTGTTCGCCTTAACTTCAGCTGCTTCCAATTTAGGCTCAGCACTTGTGCGCTGTCCATTTGCATAACTATGAATATCAGCTGCTGTGGACTTTCCTGCACGCTGGCTGCAGCCTGCCTGGCTGTATGTACGCGATTTATGTGTCTTCCTAGATCTTCTCTCCAGAGTGCATGAATGCAGTTAAATCTGACATCAAATTTGTTTTTTGTGAATGAACTGGAGCAAGAGAGAACAGCACGTGAATAACACCTGCTAATGCAAACGCAGGGCAGCCCAGGAATGTGAGCAAATAAAAAGAAGAGGAGAGCTGAGTGAAAAGGTGACCGTCTGTGTGATAGCTGCTGCTCTGTGTGGTCTCAGAGGGTGGGAGTGGAGGTCACCTGCTCTCAGCTCCCTCCACTCTGACTAAAGCCTGCTGCCATTAAAGCAGCTAATCACAGTGAACAGCTGCATCCCTCACTGTACAAATCCTCGACGCCTCGCCCTCCCACCCACACACCGACTCTGGCAGTCAGACAGACACATATACTGGCGTCCACGCACTCCCACTCTTCCTTTGCTAATGGCAAGCTGCAGCCGACTGATGTTTAAAGCACGGGGTTTAGCGTGTAGGCCTGTGATAAGCCGCGCTGAGCTGTGAAAACACAGATTACATTTCTGCGGCTTATTACAGACAGCATACTTCTGCCTCCCAGCCGTATCGTAATTGCGACCCAAAAACCGCAGCCTCCGCTTGGCTGCGAGATACGGCTTGATGGGGACCCCCGCGGCAGAGCTTTGACAGCCGTGCTAATTCAAGTCTACATTCCCCCATATGTTTTGCTGCACGGCGGCCTCCTCCTGTGATAAGCTGCAGCCATTTTCCTTTCAAGTGCTTTCCCCAATAAATCAAATCAGGGCTAAAATATCAACTTATGTCTCTTAGTGTCATCTTCACACTTTAAAGACTCTGTCAAAATTAGCAGATGGGGGGAGCCAGAGTCAAAATACCTCCAAATATTACAGATATCTGTGACTGCTGAGTGTGCAATAACCCGTCACTACTGCACTGGATGTCTCTACAACCTGTATGGGGTCTTTGAGAGCCAGCTCTAATGTAATAATGTTGCTTTTAACAAATACATTTGATATCCTCATATCACAAAATTGCCTCTAAATGAGGTGTAATTTTGATATTTGTGTTTGATGTAGCATAGGTTGGGATATCCCATCTGAAAACAAGCATTTACTTACTTGGAATGCCAAAGCCAACCAAGCATACATTAAATCCCTGTTTCTGGCAGGCTATGAAAGTGTCCCCATCTGCAAATACTTAGCCTTTTTTCTCAGGCTCAATCAGAGATAAAGACCATTGTGTTCCAGGTCCAGAAGTAAGACAATATCTCCCAAACCTCATAGAAAACAATTAGGACCCAGTAATTACACCACTAGTCTGGAATTCAACCCAAGTCCTGAGGTTGGGGTGAGGAAGTAAGAAAAGAGAGCGAATGTGAAAGGTGCCTGTCTGATGCAGTGTTATCTTACTTCACTTGGACTCTGATGGAGTAAGTTTGTTTATCAGCGTGGGCGTGATGTAATGTTTTGCTTTTGGAGCCCTTCACTCTGAATGCGATAGGCCTGAAATCTTCACAGGCTTGTGTATGACTTGATGACAACATGGCGTGATCTCTCCTCATAATGATCTCTCATTTATCTCCACTCTCTGCAAAACTGCTGCTTTGGATTTGGAAATACATGATCCAAAAACTCAAACAGAGATATGTTATCTTTATCACGGGCTGGACCTGTTGATTTACATATGTTGACCAATCGGCTGGCAAGCAGAGGAGTGCGAACGGAGAGACACAAGAGAAAACAACTCTCTCATCCCCAGTTAAAACCCAACCATATCACTGACGCTGCTCTCAGCCCAATGGACTTCTTTTCTTCTCTTGAACCCTAAAGCAGCCCCAGGGTCCTGCTGGTTTGGACATTGTTGAGATCTGCGGTAATGCAGGCCGGCCCTGGGAGTCAGACATGGCCAGAGGCTTTTGGGGTGGTCTGGTGAGAGAATAGTGGAGGTACGAGCAGGGCAGCATGAGCAAATGAGCGGATCATACACATTTTCCACAGTCTGTGAAAAGCAGACAAGCAGAGGAAGATCGATGATGAGAGCCAATGCATATAACTAACATGGAAACTCCAGAAGAGGTAAAGACGTACACATCCTGGTTGCTATTTAGGAGATCAAAAGCAATATGTTTGTAGCGTTTAGCCTAAAGAGCAGATTTCTAAAAGTGCAGTACGATGAGAGTTGTTTGGTCTTTTATATAACAGAAGTGCTGCGTTTACTCAGTCTATTTAATTCAGCCTAAGTCAAAGTCAAACAAGTGCTCACAGCCATGTGGAAGTCCACAAAAAGACGTGGAGAGATTTGCAGATGGAGTCGCACACAGGTATTAAGAGACTGGATTTGAAACTTGCACCCACTGAACTGCGAGTGCAGCTTCAATTCACTTGGCAACACTATGGTAACAGATTTAAGCGCAATCCGGTCTCCAGCTTGGCCCGTGTGGCAAGCTTTTATTTCTCCTTAAAGCGGCGAATGAGGCAGACGGCAGCAGGGTATCGGGTTCTGCGCTGGCAAGGGGTTCTGCTCACGCGGCAGGAGCAGAACAAAGCGCTGGTGGCCCTGGATAGCATCCATGGTGCCGGGGAGTAAAGGCCCTGTGAATGGGACCTGTCACTTCCACTCAGCACCGCCTGTGATCTGAGCCACCCGGAACGACGCTCAGATAAGTGGCTAATCCCAGCATCCCCGCTGGCTCGACAGCCCCCTACTGCCATGACAACCGGAGGGGAATCTCCTCCGGCAACAGCTTAATTGGATAATTTCCTCCCTGTTTCACTGTGTGTTCTCCTGCTTTTGTTCAGTAAAGTCTGTGCTGTCTGACTGTGAATGTGTTTTTGACTTTGAGAGTCGGGGAGGGTTGTGATATTCGGGCAGTTTTGATGCGTGCAAGTGCAAGCAAGCAAGCAGACGAAGGGGAGAAATTACTCCAGTTGAAGCCTCGCTGCAGCAGACTACAGGCCACCGGGAGGGCTGAGAGCTGTTCTGATCTCACCTAGGAGTGGGAGCGTAAAAGACAAAAACACCCTCTCTTTTCAGCACCACAAAAAAGTGACCACTTTAGCCACTGTAAACATTTATTGTCCTTTGTGTTACGCAGCCCAACCATTTATGTTACACCCAGTCAAGTCCTGGGTCCCGGCATAAACACACACTCCACCCTTCTCCCCAGACTGCAGAGACCTGAGGACCAGTGCCAGGGGAAGTCATTATACACTGGGAGTGTGTGCGTGTGTGTGTGTGTGTGTGTGTGTGTGTGTGTGTGTGTGTGTGTGTCTATGTGTGGTGGGCAGCTACTGTACTCGAAAAATGAAAACAGCAGTGCTTGCATGGCACATTAAGAGGATCAAGACTTGGTTCCAGCGGGACCATAAAACTGAAAACCACAGAAAAGAATAAACCCTTGCGTGGTACAGTGACTCTTGGAATGAACACATTAAAAGTGATTAATAAAGTGGAGGTATCTGACTCACCCAGAAGAGGCCGAGGGATCTTATTTCCTAACTTCATTTAGAAGACAGAAGCAGACTTATGTAATCCTAATGGAAATCACTCCTGTTTTTAAAGTATTACTCGCACAAGTATATTGGAAGGCGCACACACTATGCAGGCTTTAATACTGCAAAACAGAGAGATGGTGACAAGTGAGTCACACTGAAGACACGAAGAAAAATAAAGAAATTGGAGGCAGGTAAAATAAAAGTGACGCAGTGGAAAAAAAAGAAAGAGAAAACTGACAGATGTCAAACTTGTCAGTGATTTCTCTAAATCATTTCTCAGTCCAAGATTACAACGTCGGTCATATCCAGCAGTTGTGTAACCTATGTGTGCATGCGTCTAAGTCCCTGAAAACTTGACTTACCTTCCTCACAGGCAGCACCGCTGAATCCTGGGCAGCATTTCCACTCCAGAGAGGTTACAGTGCGATACACCACTTTATAGGAAGGTCTGACCACTGTCCTGTAGCTGCAAAACACATACAAAGTCTAAACCCACCACATTCACATGGGTAGCAACACTTGTGAATGTGATAATTACCTCTCAGACAGAGTATAATACATTGATGTGTTATTCAGTAAGTTTTTTTAAATTGTGTTTGTAAGTTTTAACTGGTTTAATTTGATTTCTAGGTGCATTTGCACAACTTTACACATTTACTTCATTCATTTCCCAGATTGCCTTTTGTCTACCCCTGGAACACGTGTAAAGCTGTATGAGATGTTTCAGGTGTTTCTCATTCAGAACATAACATGTGGAGCTGCTGCAACACATAATGATCTGTTCTGATTTTAGGGGGATTAACTGGCATATTTTATAACAGATTCCCCCCTAAATGAAAGAAAAGGAAAACCAGACTTCATTATGACACATGGTAGTATTCAACAATGATTAACGCCACTATTAGCCTTGTAGCCACATTCAGAAAATCTTAAAGAGCCTACACTATGCATGTTTACAGCTTTCCATTATATTGTTGGGTTTATCAGAATATATTTGCCTTCCTTAACATTAAAAAAACCACTATTTTACACAAACTCGTCTCCCCTTCCATCTGAAATGCTGTTTTAGCTACTTTCTCTTTGAAAAGTCCAGTCTGCTTTGATTTGAGCACTCTGATGGAGTAAGTTGATTTGATTTGAGCAGATATTCCAAGCAAGCTGCTCATCCTATATTTGAGGGAGTTGCACAAATGTGTTACACTGTGATGTAGTTAGGTAAGAAAAGAAAAACTTGGACTTGAAATAAGGTGTTTTATGCAGACGCGTTTTCTGAGGGACACGATAACTCCCGTTGGCATGGATTTTGTAAGTTTTCAGACCCTTCACATGCACAAAAAGCTGCAACATAATTAAAGAACAGGCAAGCTATCCTAAAAGCATAACATGGGCTCTTTAAAATTACAAATCAGAGGCTGAAGTCAATGGTTTTTTCCAATTTGCTCGATGTAAGATGCAGATATGGCCTAAATAAGGTTAAGTGAAGATTACATGACTTCATGTGATGCATATTGAAGCTAGAAAAACTCTTCTGTGACTCAAAAACAAGACAATTGACTGGTTGTGAGAACGTTGACTGTTTTCCTGCTATTAAATTCCACTACAGATTAAATCTAAACAACAACTAAACTTCCAGTGCTTCTCTTTAAAGGGCTCAACACAGTTTGATAGATCAGTAGCTGTAATGACATGATCCTTTCGCTTTCTCACCTTCCTCCTGTACATCCCTGCGGCCAGCGACACGTCTGGTAGACTCGCTGGAGGATCGTCCCATTCTGCACCTGGCAGGTCACCGTCTTAGTGACTGTATGAGGACACCAGTTCCTGAAGGGTGGAAAAGGCCGAATTAAAGTCAGAAATGCAGACCGCAGAATACAACAGTAACAGAAACATTGGCCTGATTTGTTGTCTTTAGACACACAGGAAAAATCACATCTTCAAAGTAAACGAGCAACCACAGTTTATATTTTCAACCTTCAAACACTGTGGCACGCTCACAAAAACAAATTAGCCGCACAGTCACATTCAGGACGCTGTGGTCTTCCCGCCGGTTCTGATTCCTGCCTCCCTTCCCCCACCCTTTTGTTTTGAAACTTCCTTGTGGTGTTTACATGGTTTTAATCAGCCGCGAGATTTGCAGGAGTGTATTGTGGGCAGCGTATTTACTCTGAGGTCTCTCCTCTATCAATACACATCCGTTCGCATGCGGCTCTCAGAGGAGGTGAAGTCTCTCAGGAGGGAAAAAGAGGAAGACCAGCTCCCATACAAAGATGAGGGTTTCTCAGCACGGGTTAATGCCGGGTCATGAGTTCAGTCCTTTTCCATAGAGAGCTTCGTAGGACATTATCAGAAGCCACTGGGCCTGTCAGGAAACTGACCTGTGAGGGTAAAAACGCTTGTGTAAAGGTCAGAGGTTAAGATCTGATTGTGTAGGTATTAGAGCCATTATTTCTTAGGACTCCAAAAGCAAAATGGTAATATGTTGAAAATATCTCAGTATAACTCCATAAAAGTCACCAAATGACATAAAAGGTAATCATTTGAGGAGTCTGAGAGTTAATAGGTTTATATTTAATCCTAAAAGAGAGCTCAAATAGCCTTTGAAGAGGAGCAGATATCTGTTCCTGAAAGCACAGCAGCTATAAAAAATGTTCATCTCATCCAGCTTATCAAACCAAGAAAACACAGAACTCCTGGCTTCAAATGGAAAGCAGGCTGAGGCTGCTGAGCTACCACATGTTCCCATTATTTTATCAACGCTGAAGTGTGCAAATACCTCCATTACCCTCACACTGCTCTAAGAGAAACACGGACACACTCACTATAACCCGTGTTCACACAATCACTAGATGTATAGAAAGGAGACTCTGGAAACCACAAAGGAAACTGTGTGGTTCATAGAACAAAACTACGCTTTGTGTGTTCTGCTGCCAATGCGTTTGCAAGAGTGGGAGGGTGTTTCCCACCAAAGTCTGTTTGTCAATATGGGAGGCCATATGTTTGTGTGCATCAGAGACAGTTTAAAGGAAACCGCCAAAGGCAGAGGATGCTAAGCAGCCCTGAACCAGCTCCCATTAACAATCTCCACATGTTGTGGTGGCCGCACACAGACCTGAGCCGGGGCACCTCAGACTAATGTTTGTGTACTACTGCACAGATTTTTTTTTTATGAGACCGTCTCTTGTGGATTTTTGTTTAATCACTGAGCGCTCTTGATTTTTTCCATTTGTGTAACAATCACAGCCTCCAGAATGATGCAAGATGAAAAGATACTTTGCAAGATAAAATTAAAAAATTGAAATTTTATGAAAACCAGAAACATATTCAAGGAAGAATCAAAAAATAAAGGGACCTATGCACAAGCAACACAAACAGAGTCACTCCTAACCTTCTCAAGTAAAGTGAGTGAAAGAATGAATCTGCCACATGTTATTTAAATACCCTTCACACATCTCACTACATCCATCAGCTGTGAGGCTACAGAAATGAACATGGATCTATATGATTACTCTGTGATTGCTTTCCCTGGTCCAGAAAAATTGCTCTAATCACTGGTGGAAAATTTCAGACTTTGACAGAGCTGTGGTCAGGTAGAGCTGGGAGTCTGGGGAGGGGGGAGACTTAACCCCATCTCCTCCCCACCACTTATCCTCCAGACCCAACAGATAAACATCTGAGTTTCCCAGGCTGAGAGGAGGCTTCACCTGGGAACAGCTAAGATTGTCACCAGGGGGTACTGGGAGGGAAGTGGGGGTGGGTTTTATGGTCTCCCCTTCTCTCTTTACATTGCACTTATGCAATTACCAAAGAGGAAATGCCGACCGCTGCTGCTTTAGTGAATGAAATAACAAAAGCAGTTGGCATAACAGAGTTTACGATCTTTAAAATAGCTCGACAACCAGTACCTGCATTACCTAAACAAATGGCCGATCCACAGATTGTGCAGATAGGATGGAGATTTGAGGATAATTCAACAACCTGGACACACATAATATCATTATCTCCTCCTCCACTGACAGGCTATAACTTTTGTGGCTAAGACCCACTCTATATATACATAAAGGACACAGGTGCTTGGTGCACTCAGTCTGACATTCTCAAATATTTCATAGTCAACACCTTCCTCTTACTGGAGGCACCCTTGTGTTATGAAGTGTGAAACCCACCAGCACCATGCTGTTTCACTGGCAAAAACACCAAGCAGGCCCTTGGTGAGTATCAGGTCTCTAAGCACACATGGCACACTCTGAATCCTGGGCCCAAGCTAAATAAATCATCAACCATCTCTCACAGTCACATGCAGCCACAGCCAACTGTTAAGGAAGAAATCCACAATTTTTAAGGGAAGGAAAAAAAAAAATCAGAGCTTTGGCCCATCTGTTCCTCAACCCTACAGACGCCAAGAGGGAAACAAAAAAAGTGCTGAAGCCTCAAATGTATGCAAATGCTGAGAGAAAGCGCATGAACTTGTCAGAAAAGCTTATATGCTGTTTTCTAGTGTGCCCTCATTTCACCTTCTATGCTATACAGTCTGCATCTTTGATGATCAGACTACTGAGTCCATGCATTTTCAGCAGCAGACTGTGTGGGGAGGAAGACGTTTGGAGTTAAGCCGTGTGAACTGACAGGAGGGCTGATGAGACTCGAGTGAAAAACATCTCAGTAACTCCCTTTTCCATCCACCCCGTCCACTCATGCGCTGTGGGAGGAGAAGGGCAGAACGCTCAAAGATATGTTTGAAATGCAGTGAGGATAGAAATCTAGAGGAATTTCTCTAGATTTCTGTCTGTGGGAAAATGCTTGGGGAGAACAAAGGACAAAAGACAGATGTGGCAAACGGCCAGAGGAAAGGAGAGGAGAGGAGAGGAGAGAAGAGGAGAGGAGAGGAGAGGAGAGGAGAGGAGAGGAGAGGAGAGGAGAGGAGAGGAGAGGAGAGGAGAGGAGAGGAGAGGAGAGGAGAGGAGAGGAGGAGAGGAGAGGAGGGGAGGGGAGGAGGAGAGGAGAGGAGGGGAGAGGAGGGGAGGGGAGAGGAGAGGAGAGGAGAGGAGAGGAGAGGAGAGGAGAGGAGAGGAGAGGAGAGGAGAGGAGAGGAGAGGAGAGGAGGAGAGGAGGGGAGGAGGAGAGGAGGGGAGAGGAGAGGAGAGGAGAGGAGAGGAGAGGAGAGGAGAGGAGAGGAGAGGAGAGGAGAGGAGACATTAGAGGAGAGGAGAGGAGAGGAGAGGAGAGGAGAGGAGAGGAGAGGAGAGGAGAGGAGAGGAGAGGAGAGGAGAGGAGAGGAGAGGAGAGGAGGAGAGGAGAGGAGGGGAGAGGAGAGGAGATGAGAGGAGAAAGGTCTTTTCACCATAAAGGTCACATAAGGAAGCTTCCAATGGGAAAAGGCAAGGGAAAGAAAAGACAATTACAAAGCAACGTTAGTCCCATGGGACAGAGAAGAGGCGCAAGATAAATGTGGCACAACAACACATGACAAAGAGACGTAGAGATTACAAGTCAAGGTGAAATTAATGAAGAGGGAAGGAGATTACATTCCTGGAGTCGTAATCTGCAGCTTCTAGGAAACAGTCAGAGAACCAGAGGAGCCTATGAGCAAAACCGATAGGAGTTATATTCAGTTGAGATTTAAAGAAATATTAAATAAATTAGTAGAAAATACTGGGACTGGGGAGCTATCGTATTGCAGATTCAAAGCTGCCGTGTGTTTTCCATGTGTTGAGGACGGTGGAGATCATCAAAGCTCCGCTGAGAGGCTAAGTGACTCTTTACAGCAGCCTGGAACAAGCAAGGAAAACTCTCATTTGTCTTTGTCTGTGAGCTTTCAGGCCTGGACACCTGGGAGCTTTCAGTATGTGTGTAATGGGTACGTGCATCTTCAAGTGTTTGAGGCTGGAAGTGAAAAAAGAATTCCACTCAACTGAAGGATTCAGTTTCGCCTGATTACCCTGAGAGCCCCACCAATATATCGGTCAGCCAATAATATTACAGATATATCAGTATTGGTGTACATGTTGGCTGATGTGTAGCGATGATTATCTTCCACAACATAATGCAGAAAAAGATGCTTGGGAGTAATTTAGAAGTGGACTCACCACATAGTCGGTCCAGCAGAGTGATATACAAATATCAGAACTGTTCACTCCCTAATAATTGCTACTGGCGTCAGCTCCAAAAATCCAGTATTGCATCATTAGACATCATGTAGAGCTGAGCTGCTCCACTGTCCACTGACCAAGAATCAGACACCAATATTGCGACTGTTCACTTACAATGTACAGTTTGGATTTGGTGCTCTATTATTGGGCTCCAAAGAATGAACACTTTCATAGTCAATTAATCTGTCAATGAGTATCTTCATTGCTCAATAAAATGTTTCATTTATAAAAAGACAAAAGACCAAAGTGATAACTCTAAACATCTTGTCTGAAATTCAGTTTGTAAATGAAGATCAAGCAGAGTTTAGCTGCAGCCCAAGCAGAGGGCTGCAGCTAACAATAGTATTTTGTTGATGTATGATTTGGTCTGTAAAATATCGGAAAAATTCTGAACAAAATCAGCTCAAAGTGTTTTCTTTAGATGTTATAGTTTCCCAATTACTAGTCAAAAAAACTAAGATACTAAAATGATATCAAACAGAAAAGGGCACTCTGGAATAGAGGGAACAGGATAACTTTTATAATTTTGATGAACTAGATGAATTTTAGAAAGTATGCAAAGTGATTCGATTATATAGTATATGATAAAAAACAGTTTGCTAGACAATCAGTTATTGAACTAATCTGCTAAACTTTGCAGCCAGTATTTGATTTACCTCTGATTTCTATCTCCGTCAAAATAATCCCCCTGTGCAGCGCTACACTGTTCCTGGCACTCCTGCCACATTTCCAATCTGTAAGCGTGTGAAGCACTATCTGCATGGCATGTTGGATGTCCTCCACTGTGTCAAAACAGCAACCCTTTAAACTGAAACTAATATTGGGGAAGAGAAGGAAGGTGCAGGGAGCCAAATCTGGTGAATAGGTTGGGTGGGGAGCAATAACTGTGTTGTTGTGGCTAAAAAACTTGCATTCTTAACTCACTGTGAGCGGGCATGCATTGGTATCATGGCACACAATACTGTCATCTGTGCCAAATGTTCTACCTCAGATCCGTCACATTACAGTAGAACTGGACATTGGTAGTCTGATGTTAAACAAAATGACAAGCATACTCTTGGCCACGCTGTTTAATTGATGGACTTTCTCCAGTTTTGGAAATTGCAGGTTCTTCCACTGAAGACTGCTGTTTGTTGTCTGGGTTGTAGGTGTAAAACCAACTCTCACCACCGTTGATGAGCCTCGACATGAAGTTTGGGTCAGTTGACACAGAATTGGATGTTAGCTCTCTGCATCAGTTTTAGGTCCATGGTGAAATCACAAATACACTCATGCCACCTTTAAACACGTGCTAGGAGCACTGGGAAGTGTGCACAGGAAGATTACTTTAACAGGGGATGGTGGCCAAATTTAAATCAGGTGCAGTTTTTGATTTTGATCGCACCTCGTATACAGTCTCAGTCCCTGGAATCATCTGGATTCATTTATCTTCACCAGTGATCATTAATGGAGCTGTACATTTAGTAACTGATTCCTTATATCCGTCAAACTTTTCCCACCCTCACATATGTTATTTGAAGTTATTTTAACAGTCACATCTAAAGCCATCCTGCTTTAAGCCACCCAGGGCTCAGGCTGCTGGAATCTGAGTCGTCTTCATTCCCATGCCTAAAAAAAACATGGATATGGTTAAGACGAGTGAGGAATGAGCGTGGCCACGGGGCTCAGACTGCCTGTCAGACCATGACAAGTCCTCCGAGGGAGGATAAAGAAGTGGGCGAGACAAGAAATAAAGAAGCACCTACCTCAGTAACCCCACAGTGTACTGAGCTCATACAGTCATTAAGGACGACAAGGGTGAACGAACACTTTATCAGCTCCTCTGCAGAGTGACTGCACCAGTCGAGAAATTACTCAAGAGTTGTTAATCCCCTTTGATTTTGGTAATCGCTGTGTGAAGACAGGGTTGGTATGGGGAGACATTATTAGTGAAGGTTTTTTTTTCTGTGGCAGATTTCTTTTGTAGTTTTGCTAAAATTATATTTCAAGTGCCTGAACTGTAATGACAAGTTGTTTTTGTGACTGAAAGTCTCATTGCTGGAGAGACTGGCATGCTCTCTGAAATCCACTGTCACTGTGTGGCTGTGTTGACACACCATAAACCGCTGCTCTAACAGACTGGGTCAGACAGCAGGTGGACGGACACTTTCAGCTCCTCTTGTGTCGCCTCAAACCCGCTGACCTCTTTGAAGGCGGCAGCGTTTCTCTCGTTCTACCCCACTTATCCTGCAGCCACTAACAAACAGCAGCTAAAAACTGACTGCAAACTCATCCCCTTCTTCCCCAAAACAAGCCCAGATGCAGTCCCAGCTGCTCGTGTTTGCTAAACATGTCCACAAACCTCTGGCTGTGATTGACAGGAGGGGCTGAGCACTGAGGTGAGTCGGTGGAGCGAAGCTGGAGAAGCCACCTGGACACACCCTGAAGAAAAGGGGGCTTCAGCCTCCGGCCACTTTCCGCCCACACACACACACACACACACACACACACACACAACCTGACAGCATAAATATTTGGAAGATGGGAACCGTCCTCTCATCACTGAGCGATGGCTGGTCTCCGAACTAAACATGGGTTGCGTCCAGGAGGAGCTGGTTAGAAGCTCTTTACTGTGTGTTTAGTCTAGTGATTCTCCTTCAGTAACACTCTTGTCATCAACACTGCTGCTACACAGATGATCCATCAAATATGAGGAGATCTAATCCCTCTTTATATTCAGTGACTTCACACACACAAGTCATAGATCCTGATGGAAGCAGGTTTATGTGGTGCGTTCAAGAGCAGATGATGGAGAGGAGAGGAAAAAAAAACCCAACACACCTCACAGATAGTGGAGGCGTTTTCAGGAGAAAGAGACAAGCAAAAGGTGGGACAACAATGAGGATGGGACTCAGCAGGGGAAAAATGTTGCCAACACAGGAAAAAGGAAACCAACTGTCAGGAAGACAATGGGCCCTGGTAAATGGATGGAGATGGGAGTAGCTCTGCACAGTCATGAACTGACAAAAGCGCACAAAAAGACACAATCTCACAGCCTAAGGTTTGGATTTTGTGTATATAACAAGACACGGTATATACAGGTGTAGGCGGATCATTCTTACCTTTTCTGATAGACTGAGGTGTGAGAGGCTGCAGTCTGGTCTCTGCTCAGCTGCGTCCCGGCTGAGTACGTTTTGTAAAGTCCCGTCTTCCAGGTTCCGTCCACCAACGTGCTGAGCCACAGGATCAGCACAGTCCTCAGCAAACTTTTCCTGCACGGCGCGGACACGCTCTCTGGCTGCTGCTGCGATCCCATTTCAGTGGCATCCAATGTACGGCCGCAGCAGTTTCAATGAACTTTCCCTCCTCCGGTTAGAAATCAAGAACCGGCTTGTGGATCCAGAACGTGTCAAACTGCACCGGGTCGGCTGGAGAAGACGCGCATCCTATTTACCAAAGCAGACTGGTTATTTAGCAAAACAGCCTTAAAATCCCGTGTGAACTCTCGCCTCGCGTGTGTCTCTACCACTGACACACTTCCACAAATTAAATGTTAAGTGCTGTCCTCTCTTCTCTGTGAGCTCTGCCTACCTCCGTCTGTCTGTCTGTCTGTATGTGCTCGTATCCAGCCGAGTCTTTACGGCAGCGGGCATGAAACCGGTTTTATAGTCTCCTCGGGTCTTTTAAAAGCTCAGCCTGCTGCCTCTGTGTTCCTGCCCCGTTCCAACCTCACAGAGGACAATGCGCGCTCAGGGCGACGCCACTTTACGCAGCGTATTTGCTCTAAATGAATTATGGGGCTGCTGCGTGTCGAGGTTCCTCTGAAGTCGCTGGAGCTGTGAGGAGATGAGTAATTAATTTTAGAGATCACAAGGGAGTATTAAACAAATCCGAAGAAAGTTGTGGCCACACTAGATGTGACAAGTTAGATTTAAAAGCCTATAAATAACGCACTATTGCCATTATATAACCTGCAATATTTAAAATTTCTATAGTTAATAAGTAAAAATAATCAAATGTATTGTTACTATTATATGTACCTCTACATATATATGACTTTTTATATTTAAAAGCCTACAATGTAAGGATCAAGGGTATCTATCTATCTATCTATCTATCTATCTATCTATCTATCTATCTATCTATCTATCTATCTAATTGACAGTGCATATTATGTAGGGATTTTAATATTGGGCTCACTTAATGATTATTTTTATCGTCAATAAATCTGTCTATTATTTTCTTAATTTCTTGATTAGTTGTTAAATTTATAAAATGTCAGACAATAACGAAAAAATGCCCCATGGTGAGAACTTTAAATGTCTTGTTTTGTCCAACCAACAGTCCAAAATTCGGTTTCTAGTCTTAGAAGAAAAAAGCAGAATCTGATAGAGAGCATAGCAGGGCTGTAACATATAGTTATCTCTTTGATTTATGAGCTGGTCCATAAAACATCACAAAATTGTGAAAAAGGGCACTCTGGAGTGGAGAGAACATCATAGTTTTTATGCTTTTTAAAAATCATTTAGATTTATTAGATTAGTTTCACAAGTGTGTAGCTGATAATTGATTATTTATACTATGTCAGAAAGTAGTGAAAATTGTCCCAAAGTGACAACTTTAAAGCAGCAGTCCAAAATTCGGTGTGTGGTTGAGAATTAAACAGAATCTGATATCTGTAGAGCTGCAACGAGCAACTTTTTCTTCTATCTGGTCTATAAAATATCAAAAGATTCTGAACAAAAAACAGCCCAAGGTAGTAGTGTGCTCTGTGACTTCTTAAAAAAGATATCTATCTGTCTATCTGTCTATCTGTCTGTCTGTCTGTCTGTCTGTCTGTCTGTCTGTCTGTCTGTCTGTCTGTACAGCTCTCCTGGCAGCTCCACACCTGGGACCTGATGTATGATGTACGTCTGTGGTTGTGGTGACTACACCTCTCAGACTCTCCAGCTTCAAAACATGCTGCACCCTGCAAACTCAGCTCACGCAACTGGCAAGTATACAGTACCATAGTTGAAGTTCTCAGCTACTGATAGATAGCATTAACACTTTCACACTTACAGAAGGGCATTCAGATTGGCACTAATCACCCTCTATACCACAGGGAGAAGGAGGAAAACAGTGCAGGCACTTTAATGGGGCTGAGTGAGCCCACCTGCTCATAATCACAGCACATGGAAACTTTGGGATTGGGGGAGGTGGGTGAGCTGGAAAATGATGTGTCAGAGTTATTTTTTTGCTTTTTTGTTTCAGGGCACTCTCGCAGTTTTATGAGGCCGCTGAGCGCAGACGGCGGTGCCAAGCAGGAACTGGAGCAGTTTAGGGTTAATGTAAATCCCTGCAGACACGAGCAGCTGAAAATAATTTTGACCTCTGAGGAGGGAGACGGCGATCAGTTCCACTGAGAGGATTTTTTTTTTCTTATCTGTCATATCTTGAGCACTTACTCTCCTGCTTCCATAATTTCCTTCCCCCTTTATTGTGCCGACTGAAAGAGCTGTATTACCTATTGTCTGTGTAGGTGTCCATTTACTGAAGATCTTTGCAGGTTCATTAAACAGTACAACTCACCATTCTTTCCCTCTTTTCAGCAGGGGAACACAATTCCTCCCCTCCTGTGTTTGGTCATAAACATGTCCTTATCTTCTCTCTTTATGATAGCTGTACCAGTAAAAGCTGAGAAAAGGCCTGTCTAACCTTTACCCTCTGCTATTCAGAGGGGACCCATTAAAGCTACACAGTATGGTAATGAGAGGCAAGATGGTGATCTCATATAAGGGCAGACACTTAAGAAAATGTAACTTTTTTATGTTGCTGGTTGTAGCAATAGTATGATTTCCGCTGTAGGCCACAGTTTAGTCTAAGCAGCAAATCCCTGATTACAGCTGCACTCTCACAGCTGAGGCTACATGATGTATGTTGCACGTGTCACGGCTCAAAACTTTTTGCAGTTTTTATTTCTGTGTGGCTGTGACCTCACTACCGCACCAGCTGCCAGATCCTCCGGGGCTGTCTAATTTTTAGAGGAAGCCTCACCTGCTTTGGCATGCTGACCTCAGCAGCCTCGATTACTCAGAGCTGCACTAGATCTGTTTGTTAGATATTATAATAAAACACACACAACTACCTTTGCTGCAGGGAGAAGCTAAAAAGATACTTGGATGAAGTGGAAAACTTTAGTAGCCTTTGATTACTGTTACATTTTCCAGCGTGTGCAGCAGAGTATGGTCCTTTTACCTCAGCCGAAATGTTCTGCATGGTTAAGCATGTGCACAATTCTCCGCTAACATTTATCCATGAATAAACAGATTTAGACTTTCAGTCAGTCTTTTAGTCTTCAGACTGTATGTCAAAGAAAAATCACTGCAACTACTGACCAGAATGCAAAGCTCAGTACTGCTGTGTGCTGCCATCTACTGAGAGAATAAAGAAAGTATAGAAGATCGTAGGTCAAAATTTAAATGTCTTTCTCTGAATTTATTATAAAAACACATATGACATCAAAATTACATTAAAGCATTTTTTTTAAATGTAATTTGCTATAAGGTCATTTTTTTCCCCAAAAAATGCAGACATTCGGCATCAATTTCATTAACATAAAACATAAAAAGAAAAACATAACATAACATAAAAAGTAACATTTTTGAACTGATTGTGTGAAAGCTGACCAGCTCAGTGAGGCTAAGGGTTGTCTTCAGTCGGTGTTGAGGCACAAACAGACTCCCTGCAGCACCCAGTGGGAGATGTGCATGGTGGTGAACAGGTCAGCCTCAAATACCAGCCCCACACCCATCGCATTCCTCCGCAACGACGTGGTGTATACTGGCGTCCGCAGCGTATTCTGAAGTACAAAAAACACAAAAACATTCACCAGTTAAAGAGAAAGATTCAAAAAGAGAACCATCGCATAGTATGAAGGTCTGTATTTCCTCTTGTCCACACCTGTAACCTGAGGCGTCGTGCCTCTATGGGGATGACTTTGAGAATAGGCAGTTCAACAATCAGAACTTTTGGTTTGCTCCTCACTAAGCAGCCCTTCTCTGTGTCCCAATCTGCTCCCTCCAGATACAGGCCAGACACAAAGCAACCTGCAGGGAATAAGACTGTCAGTCTTTAGAACTAATCACTGATCATGCTGCAAGTGATCAGTGACACTACATTACCCTGTCGGGGTTTGTCGCTGACTTCATCCTCACTGCGGTACTGGGTCACTTCTGTGTACAGTGTGGAAAGATCCAGAGGCCAACCATTTGTCCTGCAAGCAGCCTGGACCAGAGCAGTCAAGTAAGACTCGGGGACATGGAGTCCTGATAACCACATGACTTTTGGCTCCCCCTCATCCACCTGGTAAACAAAAGATACACACATTCACAAGAGAAAATATACACAAAAGAGCAATAAGACTTGTTAACAAAGCTGACTGTCATACGCAAAATCTCAAATTTACAGATTTGGACTTTAAAACTTTAAAACTGCAAAAAATAATGCATGAAACTAAATATAAAATGCTTCCAGACTGTCCAGGTTGTTTCGAATTGGAACGAGAGGTATAAGCTAACAAAAGTTAGCATTTTCAGAAAAACAAAAGTGAGAATAAAGGAAGACAAAGGTCAGGTGGGTAAATTTGGTGAACAGTTTACAAAAAGGAAATGAAGATGTGCAATATACTGAACAGATTTAAAAAAGGCTTTAAAAAAGCCGTTAAACAAATTAAAATTGAGCTAAGAACACTAGTGCAAATGAATTTTAGTTTTAAACTTTTGGTTATGAATAATACATATTTCATTGCATAAAGCTAAAGAGATCTAGACATACTAATATAAAAATATGAGGTAGAATAAGCTAAGGCTTCAGCCTACACCTTTCAGTCAGCTATATAAACTTGCTTTTTTAACATCTGTGATGTGATTATTTATTTAAATATCTTTGAATTCTACATGTTTATATATATATATATATATATATATATATATATATATATATATATATATATTAATATTATTATTTTTTTAATATATATGTGTGTGTGTGTATAAATATATATATAGGAAGAGCTATATGCTCTTTCTTACCCAATAGATGTATTGTTCATAACGCTTCTTGAAATGGGTCATCCAGTTTCCGAGAGACTTAAGTGTATCTGGTGCCAGCTTCTTCCAAATAGCAGGAATGTGACCATTAAAAAGGGCTCGAGCCACCTCATCCAACTCACTGCTCATACCCACCTCACCTGCCAAGGCCTACAAAACACAAGAGAATCTGAACAAACCTAAACTGGAGTGAGGCACCAAAACACAACACCCATATGCTCATTTTCCTAATATCTTATTGTCCTCTGCTCTTCTTTCTCACCCTCTGCAGCTCAGCCAGAGAGCGCTGCATACGGACCACTAGTATGTTGAAGCGCTCTAGTTCTTGAAGCAGAACCACCGAGGTTGGAGAAATGTCAGTGCCAAACTTTTTACGGATCACATCCATGTCGAATAACTTGGGCAGTTTGTTCTGAATGTCCTGAGCCACCTGGCTGATGTATTCATCCCTACTGATGCTTCCACCAGATTCACCTGCGACAGAGAGAGTGTATGAACACCAATTAGGAGAGAGCACTTGTGGCTGCAAAGAGTGTGAAGCGAACATCTTGAAAGGAATGAAACAGCTTCTACTTCTGAAAAATAGCACATATTATTTCTAAATGCTCTTCTACTCGGAATTTAATGAGAAAACTGGAAAACAATGATACAATTTTCAACTGTAATATATTAAGACACATCAAAACTAGAAAACCATACCTGTCTGAGGCTGGAGGTCTATGAGGTGAGTCCACATCTCTTTAACTGCTTGTGTGTAGTACCCTATCTCTGCATTGGAATGAAGACCCATTACCTCTGGTGTGTTTGCCAAAGGCAAGGCCTCAATCTCATCTGTAACAAACACCAAGGTAAAGCTGTGAGGGATGGCAGAAAACGTACTCTTCTAAAGTAAGAGAAATGAAGTAGTGAAAACAGCAACTGACCAACATATATTGTCTTTGGTCCAGCTGGAGGGATCTTATAATTGACATCTTTGTTGCTGAAGAAGTGGAACTGACGGAAGGTGTAGAAGAGGAAGTCTCCAAGGTATTCATCCATGTAGACAGTCAGGATCCTGCGGTCGAAGCTATCTATAGCTCGACCACCATACATCACCTAATGAAACATTATGCAGACATACTGACCTTGCAGCATTAGCTAACAGAATATTACATATACAATATACATGACAATACACAATATGAAACACAATCAGGTCATTCTAACCTCCCCAATAAGGTATTTAAGACTTCCCCAGGGTATGTTGCTGTCTCCTTGGTCATGAGCTTTTGTTAGGTAGGTGTTCAGAATCTCCATACACACCTGTAAAGCACAGCATTGCTTAAACTACTGAAAAGTGTGATAAAGCTGATATTATACTATTCAAATAGAGAATATAAGTCAAAAAATGTATCTTATTTCCAACATAGTGTTAGACTCCTGCACCACTTACAAAGAAGTCGGACTCGCTGAAGTCGTAGGGGACATTCCAGCCGATCTTTCCATACTTGCGTCTCTCTTGTACCACAGCATGGAAGAAGGCCAGCACGTAGACCAGGCTGCGGAACTCAGGGTGTGGACACGCAGTAAAGGACTCCTGGGAGATTTTAGAGTAGGTGGCTCTCATGTTCAGCTTGAGACCGTTGGGTGGCTCTGTCACTACCTGCACACAATATTAAAGCACATGTAACCGTACAGAAAAATGTAAAATCCTCTCTGTTCTTAATATAGTACCACTGCTTTCTCCTAACAAGAGCTCCCTTTCTTATGGAACAGAAAAACATGGGTATATTTGAAAGATGCTCCTAGTATTTTCTCAAATGATTATCAATACGTTAAAAGGAGATTTGGAGAGATAACTTTCTAGTTACTTAAAAAAATATTTGATATGTATTGGAAGTATGCAACAATTCTGTCATTTTGTTGTGGTGGAAATGAAAAAATATCATCTACCCCACATATTAAAAAGAACACACACATACAGGATAATTGTTGCATTCATTGCAAACCTTTAATGTTAGCCGTGCTATCAATAAGAAATCCAAAGAAAACAAAATAGAAGATTAGAAGAAAATGTGTGTAACCTTTAGAGACTTCTGCAGTATGCCAATGGGGAAGTCCTTGATGGGGTTGGTGGTGACCCACAAGCGGAAGTTGGGGTTGGGCTTGGTGATACTCTCTAGGGCTTTCTCCAGTTCCTTTAGCCACTTCACCAGCAAGTGGCAGTTCTGTAGCATCAACCACTGACCATGCGTCACTGCCTTCTTCAGCAAATCTAGTGCCACCTTTACCACAGGAACAGAAGACAAAAAAAAACCCTCAACTTTTTCAATTTTTAAATTGGTTTTATTGCTATTTTGCATGATTAGTTAGTGATGAATGTTTCAAATATTTTAACTGTGACATGGAAAAGCAGTGTTCAGTACCTTCTCTTGGCCTTGGCCCATTGCGAGGAACCTGAACTTGCCTCCAAAGCTTGATCTGTCTGCTAGTTTCATGATGTCAGTGGCTGGGTCAGAGCCGGGGCTCAGGATGAAGACAATGGGGGAGAAAGGTGTGCTCTGCTCATAAATTGCATCGAAGTTGATCACAGGCGGCTGCACATATCTGAGTAGGAATACAAGGAAACGTGTGGAAAACCAAGGATGCATTGACTTCTGTTGAAATAATTATATATCTGTAAACTTTGTCACATAAATCTGTTTAGTCAGCTTGACCTTCACCATAGTAATGTATTTTATGTACACACATTTTATATACAGTAATAGTACATTTAAGTCTGTGCAAAAGTTTCAGGCTCTTTAGCTACACTTTAGACCATGAAGTAGGCATCTGATTTAAATTAATTTTTCAGCATGACAATAACCTAAAACATAGCGCTAGAGTCATTAAGAGCTATCTCAAGTAACAAGAAGTACAAAGAATCAGCCTGTGCTGCATCAGTGAGTCAGCCTGAAGAGACAGAAGTGTACATGAAGAGACAGACAACATTGAGACAGGCTGAATCCACAATAGAACCGTGGAACAGCTGGAACAACTTTCCTGCCAAGTGCTTTAAAAAACTGGGCACAAAACTGTAGAAATTGACAGTGTTTTAAAGGCGGGACATGGATGTAATTTAATATAGTTTTTCTGCTTATTGCATTGTGTATAAAATAATTATTCAAATAAAAACTATTCAAGCCATTACTTTTAAAGGCATCTTCTCTTTACTAGTTTGTGCCTAAAACATTTGCACAATACATACAGATTTTTGTAACTTTAGCTGCATTATTGCAAAAGAAACAGTCTCACTTCTCTCCCATGGTGACAGTGACATAGTCCGTCACAGCTCTGTAGACTCTATCAACACGGAAGCAGCGCAGCAGCAGCAGCTTCTGGAAGGCTGACAGGTTCTCTTTATATTTCATGGGAAATGGAGCCTGTTCTGGTCCATCTAAGTCGTACCACTGAAGAGAAAAACAAAGACACTTACAGTCTCAGCTGACTCTGTAGTGATTTTTGACACTGTGGGTACTTACAGATTTCCAGTCACTGAAATTTTTCTCAATGTCATCAGGCAGAGAGCCAAACGGTTCAGGAAAGAGCTCTGCAAGTTTCACTATGTCCTCCCAGCCCTGATCTGGAAGCCAGTCACAAGGCTTTTTGCGTTGGCTTTTTTCCAGGGATAGATTACCTTGAAGTGGAAAAACATGAAAATCTGCTTTGAACATTGTGTGCATATGTCTGTGATCACTGTAATGTACCTAAATATTTGGGAGAAGTTCAACTTCTCTGGATCTCTTACCCTTGATAAAGAACTCCAGCTCCTCCTGAGGTACTCTCTCTTCTGCCTGCTCAATCTTGATGGTCATGTTGAAGGAAAAGAGCAACTTGTGCCTCTCAAACAGCCCTAGAGATGTACAGCCAGTTAGGGTTATATAATCTACAGAGTAATCATAAACACCTTCAAATAAGTTTTTTTCCGATTCATTGCATTATTCATTAGTATTCTTTTCTTTCTTTTTACCTGTGCAGCCATAGTTATAAACACTGTACGTGAGAGTGTTCATGATGTTCTCCAGTCTTTTGTGAAGGACAGAGTCCTGCAGAGATTTTCGCAGTGAATAGTCAAACACTTCCAGGTATGAGGCTAGTGAGTACTGGTACATGTTGTTCACCAAAGCCATTTCTGTCAGTGCAAAGAACAGGATGGCACCACGTTTGGCTGCGGGTCGGTACCCATCTCTGAGTTTATCAATGTCCATTGACGTGTTCTCAGCCAACTGTAGTTTCTCAAACACCTGATGATCACAATGTCAAACAAGGAAAATAACAGGATTAGAGATGTTGCTGAAATTACCCTTCTGCCATGAGTTCATTGACGCTTGTTTAAACCAAACTGACCTCACTGGCTTTTGACTTTGTTTCCTCCAATGTGTGAATGAGCTCTGTGTTATCCAGCATGTTGCCTGTAGAGGTCGCCAGTTCTCTGAGCAATGAGTCTCCAAGTTTTTTCAGCAGCTTCTTATTGCTGCTTGTCTCTTGGATCAAGTGTTCGCGCTTCTCCTCTAGCTCCTTCTTCTCGAAGCCCATTATAACACTCAGCAGCTGGTCCTCCAGACCCTTAAGAGTCACTGCACATAACATAGATACAATAAGTGGACAGAAACAAACAGAAAAATGACTTAATACCCATTGCCCAAGCACTCTTTAAACCTTATGTCCCACAGCACTTTGAAATGTGTTTTTCCTTCACCCATTCACACACACACTGACATACCACGGTGGCAAATGAAACAGATAACAACCATGGCTGTGATGCCAAAAAACTCACCAGTATAGTTTATGACCATGGCTTTTCCAAACACTGATGGAGAATATTTTGGGTTAGCCAGTTTGGTGTTGAGGTACAGTTTAAAGTTGGGATCGTAATCCACCTCCTTGTCACCCAGCATGACCACCTGTCTGCCCTCAGCTCCTTTTACATTCTTCTCCAGGACATTGTCAATCACTGGGTCGATGTACTCATCCACATCTTGGAAAAGGAATGGGAAGCCATACTTGATGGCCATTTCTAGGTGTATCAGGAAGTCTGGATCATTGAAAGATGAGACCTGGGGCAAAACAGATAATGCCGCTGTCATGGTCCCTTGTCATTCTGGAGCAGTGGAAGGCTGCCTAAAGCAACCATTCTGAAACTTGGATAAGCATGAAACTTTATGTACCTTGAGGTTGTTGTTTTGTTCCTTCTTCTTAATCCAGTTGAGTGCTTGCTGTTGAGGATCAATACACATGGGAAATCTGCTCCCTCTGGTGGTGAGGATACCATTTTGCACCGACAGTTCATCTGGAGGCAAACCTTCGGAGCCCCATCTGTCACACAGGGTTTATTTGATATATACAGTTAGCCTCATAGTTCTCTGTAGTCAGTATTGAATGCAGCCCAACCAAATACAACAAACACAACAAAACAATGCCTGATTCCTGTTGGTCTCATTATTCAAAATGGCAAATGTATACTACAAAATATCTTTTTTTTTCTACTTTGAGTTTCTAAATGCTGTGAGCAGAAACTCCTCACCTGCTGATTTCTACCTCATCAGTAAGAAGGTTTTCCACTTTGAAAGGCTGACTCAGGGGTATGCCTCTCTCCTGTACATCCTGAACCCATGCTTGATACACCATTTCATTCCTGAAGTCCCAGCTGAAGGCCCCTTCATAGCTCAGAAAAGCAGCACAAATCAGGCAGTCACCCAGGAGACGTACGCGGCGCTGCGTCAACTCGTCCAAGTCATCTGTCCACCTGAGATGGGACACAGTTTTTAAAAAAGCAGTGGAAAAGAGAGATAGGTGGAGACAAAATGTAAGAAAAGGAGATTGAAAATAAGAAACTACTTTTAGTACGGTTGGTTACTCATATAATTGCAAGTGTTTCATATTATAGAACCTCACCGTTCATTTTCAGAGCTCAGACCAGAGATGAGTTTGTCAGCAGCTATCAGTCTCCTCTCCATGACCTCAGCCTCCTCCTGTAGCAGCTGTTTTTCTTCAGTAGCAGCTTGGTACTTCTCTCCAAGAGCCTGCAACTCTTTCTGGATGCCGCTAAGCTCACTTTGAATGCTCTCCAGTTCCTGCTTACTCTGAAAGAAGTTCTTCTCTAGGCGTGCCACCTAAAAATAATATAATAACATGGCTCATTTATCTGTGTTTCTTCTAATAGAGCATTGTGTAACATCACTTATAAAACTTACATTACCTTCTCTCTCTTGGGTTTTATCTCCCTGGCAACATCACAGTAACCCATGATTGCCTCAACAAACTTGAGCATTCCTGATCCAGCCTTACTGATTGCTTGCATCTCCTCAAAGCTTGTCTGAAGGTTCTTCAGAAAGCCTAGCCAGGTGAAAGTGCAGAAAAGAAAGAAAACAAATGTGGATTATTTGGCAAATAAAAAATCATATGCAGTACATTAGGTATTATTATTTGCAGTCTTAACGGTAGGTTTCCATCGATCATGAGGTCAACTCACCTTTTACAGTTCTGATCTGGTTGTTATTGATGGAATCACAGTCCATCTCCATCAGTGAGCGCAGAAAGTTAGCCTCTGACATCATCCCCTTTGCTGACTGCCAGCTGATTTCTTTGTAGCCACGCAGCACCAGGATGCACTCACAAACTACCTGTACTTGTTTGGGTGGTTTGGCAAAAGAGCTGCATAATGGACCAACAAGAAGAGTCAGATAGAGGGAGAGGACTGTTTACCACATATATTGCATCTAATCTAATTGTGTTAAGCCGTGGTCTTGTATGATTGATCCCTCTAGGGTCTAGGGATTGAACCTTCTAGAATATCACCTGCTATACAGTATGTTTTGGGTTATAATCAGTTTTCTTTGCAGAGGTTCAGTATGGGTATTGTATTGTTACATTGTTTCACTAACCATTTAGAAAGGTGAGTTTGTCAATTGTTCTTTAGCAATTTTTTCAATAGCAGAATGAGAACAATGTTCTTCAGAAGGAGGGAAGTTTACCGGATCTCTGTGACATCAGATTTTTCCAGATCTTGCAGGGCATTGCGTGCTGCTTCTAATGCTGGCAGAGCTTCAGCCAGAGAACTTTCAGCTTCTTTCTTCTCAACGGCGATGACTTTGTTCTGCTCTTCAATCTCTTCGGCTTTGTCTTCTGCCATAGTCTTTTTCTCCTCAGCTAAAAGGAAAAGTCATTGTTAAGTGGTTTGTATTAGCTGTGCTTAGTTTGAATAGGCTAGAGGACACTGTGTTTAAGACATGCAGATACTCACTGACCTATGGTGGTGTTTGTGGTAATCTCATCCAGCAGGGCTTCACAAGCTATGGCCTTTTCAGCGAGGACAACTTTCTGATCAGCGAGCTTTACATTCAGTTCAGCCAGCTGCTCACTGGCTTCCTTTAGTTTGTCTAAACCTCCCTCTAGACGCTTGCACTGAGCTACAACAGAAGAGAACAAGTTAAACAGTGTCATATATCATCATAAACAATAGTCATGTGGCACCAGGCAAACTCTTTCAACAGAGGCATTGAATTTATGACACTGCTCATCTTCTCACCCAGGATATATTCGTCCTTTTCCTTCAAGAGGTTAGAATAGGTGCTAATGAAGTCCAAGTAGTTCTTTGGTGTAACATAGTTGCAACGTCTCAGTTTTTGCAAGAATAGCTTGCTGTAGTCACCCACAGAGCTATGGACCATGCATACATGATCTACAACTGCTGCAGAGTGGGCAGTAGGAATCATTGGATTTTCACCTGTACAAAGACAAAGGAAGCTGTTGGTCTCATCCAACTATATAAAGAAAGACCCTTTTCTGTGACAAAGTCATGTAAAAAATAAAAATAAAATAAATAAATAAATAAATAAATTTAAATGTATATAATTACAAACCAAGGAAAGACTGAGCCACTGCAAGTAGTGCCTGTGGAGGCCATGGCAAGAACCAATCTATCACAGTGTTGTTCATTAGTCCTAAAAAAAAATGAACACAAAGCTAGTGAAATTAAATCAGAAATTATACCAAGTCAAGTGAAACTTGAAAGTTGGACTCATTTTTCACCAGGGAAGTTCCTGCAGCGTGTCCTCAGGGTATCTCCCACTGGAGACATGCCTAAAACAATGTGCAGATTGTTGGCACTCTTGTTGACAAAGTACTGCCATACACTCTCCTTAGAAGGACCTGCTCCCATCTTAAGAGCTTCATCGCGAAGTTGGTTGAGAACTGATTCCTTTTCATCATCAGGGAACAGTGCAGGAACAATGCCTAAAAAGTGAGAGTATGATCTGAGTATTACAGCTGTAGCTTTTAAGAAAGATGAATCAAGTGTGGGTCAGGAGACTAGACCGATATCCAACCTGAGGTGAGCATGTTGTTAATGAGTTCCAAGAAGCCTTCCTCGGCAACATGACCATCAGTAAAGAGGAATACTGTCTTCTTATTTTCAATGCCAAGCTTCAAATACAATGTTTTCAGGTCGTCACGGAAGTTCGACTCATTGTATCCTCTGCTCAATGCTATCTCAAATACCTGGGACAAACAGATTGGATTACAAAAACTTCTAATTTATTTGTGACAACACATCGATTCTGTTTAACCTTGGAAACTGTCTTCCTTTTCTATTCCTCTTCTTTAGTAACCTTTCAGTTACAAGACTGTTTCCACATTGGTAGACAGTGTCACCTAGTGGTGAACATGTTAGTAAAGTGCATGTGCTCTTCTTTAACTGCAATTTCAGTTTATAGTATATGACTTTTTTTCTCTAGAAGTAAAGGCCTGTAGAAATGTATCTGTATTTCACAACCTCACAGCCGGCAGTGAAGGCAGCGAGCTTAGTGAGGGACTGCTTTCCAGAGCCCCCCACACCGACAAGCAGAGCATGGCCACGATCAATGCGGATGATGCGGTGAACCCGAGTCAGATGTTCCAGAGCATCATCAAAGAGCACCAGGTTCATCCTTGACTTGTTCTCATTGTATTCCTCTAGAATTTCCTGCAGAGAGACAAACACTGATGGTCTCTCAAAAGACACTATAGCAGGCAGCAAAATGTTGAAACAAATGTCCAAAAAAGCTATTGCTTATTTATTACATTGAAAAAAACAACATAGAGCCCACACAGTTAAGGACTTGACAATACCTGAAAAAAGGCTTTGGAAGCATCATAGTCTTGTATGTCGTCATAGACCCTTGGTTCAGTATCGCTGAGGGCTGTTCTGTAGTCTCCAAACAGAATTGGGTCCCTCATGACCGCCTCCATTTCTGACTTGAAATGCTCCTCAATCAGGTTCTTTATGTGGCCTTGGACCTGGAGGCAAAAGCACACTGGGTACAGCTGAGAACTGCAGCAAAAGAAATAATTTAAAATATGGTAGGTTTTGAGTCTACATTTGTAATTACACACGTTCTGATGTTGTCAATGCAATGGAAAACTTGTAGGAGACATCTGTTATTAGAAGTAGCAATTATTACCAAAGTTTTATCAGTTTCATCAATGAGTCTGTCGTGAAAGATCCTCAGGCACTCATTTCTCCAAACCCGCACAAATTGGGTGACAGTCAAAAACCTGTTTTAGAGAAATCAGGGAAGACATTTAGAAACATGCACCAGTGTTATTCTGTCACTAGAGTGAATGAGCCAGTCAGACCTGTCAGGTTTAGTGAGGGTCAGTCCATTGTAGACTCTGGAAAGGTCCCTCAGGTTGAAGATGTAGTGGAACTTGGAGGGAGTCGGTGGCAGATCTTTGATGATGGTGTTATAGAGTTCCAGTGTGCAGAAGGTAACTTTATCACAAACTTTCTGGATGGCATCTTCAAATTGCTAAAATAGGTTATCAGGTTAAAGTCTAAGTGATATAGGTGGTTGAGAAAAGAGGTGTCACAATGTACTGGTATTGACGACTGTGTTACAAAAATGAAATATTGATATAATTGATATGTTAATAATACATAAATGATACATTGTAAATAATCCAGCACCAGTAACAAACTGCTTGACACTTCAGCAGAGGATTGACATACAGTAGAAATGCAGTTACAGACTGACTTGTATTTCAATTGTAACTGATTGCCAAAAAAAGAGACAAAATACACAATAAACAAAGTAAAGATGAATTTGACAGATAGCATTTTTTTTTAAAATTCTATAGATATTACAGTATTATCCGGAATTCTTTTGGCTATAGTAATCATGTAATTAAAATCCGATAATGAGGCAACCCTTGCTGAGATTTTAATTTGTCTTGTAAGAAAGAGATACTCACCCAGGTGTGGCCTTTGATAATGGAAGCATAAATAAGCTGGAGGGACTCCACTGTGGGGAAAGGGATGCCGAAGACACTGAAGAGCGAGACAAAGCGAGGATCCACTTCGTTTCTCCCACCTCCTGCCTTCCCCATAGCAGCAATAAAGTCAAGGTCCTTCAAGATTTTGTAGTTAAGCTCTTTTCCTCTGTTATATATGCCTCCTCGGTCCAGTAGCAGCTTCAGAAGTGCAATAGGCTGCTGTGTGCCGTAACTATCCACCTGTTCAAGTGTATTACAAAAATTTCAAACACACAAGAGCCATCACTTAGGACAGTGAAGGAAATATAATACTTTGGAGCTTGGAATAGAATAGAATAGAATAGAATAGAATAGAATAGAACAGAATAGAATAGTATAGAATAGAATAGAATAGAATAGAATAGAATAGAATAGAATAGAATAGAATAGAATAGAATAGAATAGAATAGAATAGAATAGAATAGAATAGAATAGAATAGAATATCCTTTGGCAGGTACCTTTGGCATATTCATGTCATCCATAAAGACCAGCAGTCTCTTCCCTATAGGAGGTCCGTAGCTGTCTTTGGTCCTTTTCTCCACATTGGCTTCCAAGTTTCTCTGCAGATCCATTGAAGTCGTTCTGGATGAGAAGTTGATGATCAGCGTGCTCTACAAACAGAAAGGGAGATATTTAACCCCAAACAACATAAGAAAAGAGATGTTATATTGTTAGATGTTAAATTTACCCCTGTATCTGCATTCACGTTCTTCAGGAAGTTATGAATAGTGGCAGTCTTAGAAGTGCCAGATTCTCCAACCAGTAGCACTGGCCTCTTTATCTTCACCATCTGTTCCAGGATCCAGCCAGCTCTCGTTGTGTCAATAGTTGGCACTGGAGCAGAAACACAAAGGAAATGTGAAGGAATCACACCCAAAAAGTTCAAATTCTAAAGCATGCGTTCACGTGAAATTTGTCTTCACTTCACATCTCACATATATGTTACCTAGGATATCAGCAAACTTCATTTCAGGGTTGTGAATGTATTTGGCCACCAGGGAGCTCCAAGAAACCCACTTCTGCTGTGCTCCATCAAAATGGAAATCATACAGAGATGGTAGATATCCTGTGTGGATGCAGTCATTTGTTCTCAGTAAGTAACACAATAAAACACACTTGCACATATTTTTGTGAAGAATAAAAACAATAAAATATCCAGTCTATTAACTTTCAATGACAGGGGATGATTTTTTTTTAAATCTCGTATTATATCATCTCTACTAACAAGAATAAATTTAACCCACATTCAGACGTAACGTAAATGGGTATAAACATGCATAATCAATTTCAAAACTTTGCTCTTTACCTGGGATCTCACCAGGTCCAGCCAGGGTTGTTTCATCATGCACTGTAGTCAAGTTGGAAAGGTTTTTGATGAACTCATCAAACTTGACCCTGCTGCTCTCCAGCAATGTAGCCCCCAGTGAGCAATACAGAGCTTCCAGAAAGTAACATTCCAAGACTTCAGCACTGTTGCTCTCACTTTCAATCAGCGCATCCAGTGTCAAGCACAACTGAGTCACCTGAACACACCATCAATACATGTATGATTAATTCAAGAAGTCTGAATATGGGAGAAAACCAATCTTCATTCAGGTATCTCTGTTTACATACAATAATGCAGGTACTGCAGTAGATTTGAGATGTATGAGATTAACATACCATATTGAGATCTGTCTGAGGGACAACAGTCTTCAGTTTCTGACCTTGTTTGCCACCAACAATACCATCCACAATCATGTCAATGGAGCTGTGCACATATTTCTCAAACAGCTTGTTGAGCACTTCTTGTTCCTAGAAAATATGTTGTTGAGATATTAAAATCAAATTATGAAAACATATATTTGTTAAATAGTGAATACATTTATTTCTTATACCTTAACAGGTCTGTTGTTCACCCATTTCTGCCAGTATGGGGTATATCGTAGGTTTTTTGGGTCAACAAATACCATCCCACAGCGGGAAACAGTAGCAGGGGAAGCATACTGCAGATCTCCAACCTGTAAAAATCATCTTTTACTACAAAATTATCTAAAAGTTGCTTTGCAAAAGGTGCAGGGAGGGGTATTCTGCTAACAGCAATTTTAAATTCAGACTAACCTCAAACAGCAGGGCGCAGTGACTCTGTAAACGGATCCGTTCTCCATTGGCGAGAGTGAGGAGCTTGTTGTCATCCATCACTGAGTTCATGTTCTCAACCCACAGAGCGTCCACATCCCCATCAAACAGGATGTACCTGTGAGTCAAAGATCCTGCCGTTATGTCGTGTTCACAGAAATTCTGTCTTCTTCTCCTCTCAGTGTTTAATTGTACGAAAGATTCACTGACACATTACTCATGCTAATCAACCGACAGATCAAATTCATCGTTAAACTTTTAACTTTTTACCTCCGCTCTTTTTTGTTAGTAGGTTTGTTGATGTCACGGAATATGTTGGATAAGATCCCATCAGTCCAGTCTCGAGTGTCCGGGTCCAGAATACCGTAAAGTTCAATGACGCTCATGGCTTTAGGGTTCAGGGGATAAAGCTTGGTTTGCAATCCCAGTCTAACAGTGAGAGAAAAACAAAGGTTACTACTGTTCATACAAAAGATCAGAGATGTGATGTATACTGACACTGACTTGGTCTGAGCTTGGCATAATGTGCTGATCACAACGGATTTCCCTCCACCTGTCGGTCCCACAATCATAGTCGTGTGTCTGGTCATCATCGTCTCATACATCTGCACCACTTTATCGACCTGAAACCACAGACGGGATAAAGAATAAGGTATCAGCAACTAGTGTAGACACTCACATGCTTAAACTAAATCCTGACTGTAACACAATGGATCAAATCTAAAACAGATAAATAACCTGGTTAGGCAGCATGACATATCTGTTGTCTTCCAGGATCTGTTCTACAGCATCATTAAAGTTGGGATAGCGAACACGAGGGCAGTCAAGGCCAGGAAACAGATCAGAGATCAGCCCGAGAAACAGAGGGACATCCTCAAACACAAACTTTGGCAGGTTCATGTCCCTGAGAGCACGCATCAACACCACATCCTGCAGAGGAAAGACAGAAATACAGAAGTGGCAAAAGAAGGAGATTTTTATGTTCACAAGGATTAAACTGAAAAACATTTCAAGACTAAAAACACTTAACCTGTCCTTCATCAGCAAAGAAGCACAAATTAGTATATATTTTTTAATATGGGGTTGAGTGAGGCTAATTTAACTAGAGACAGTGCTTAGTTCAGATAGCTGCCAATAATACATATAAAGTGATGAGAAGTAAAACCTAGAATAAAATACTCCAAGAACAAATTTCAACAGCATTTCTTTCTTATGATCTCTGTGATATCTTGCAACATTTTCCCAAAGGCAATCCTCCTTCAGTCTATATCTGAAGGATCACAAATAATTCTTTGTTTTTCTGTTCACTATGTAAAAACAAAAAATATTCAGAATGATCTTAGCTCTATACCTCATTGAGATCTGGCGAGCCTCTCTTCAGCTCTCCTGCCATCACTAAAACAGACTTCAGAGCTCGGAGGCCAAAGTCATAGTGAGATTGCTTGGACAGCTGCTCTCGAGCCAGCTTGTAAAGTACCGTCATCTTCTTTGCCAGCACCTAAAATAAACAAAAATGAAGACATAATATTCACAGAAATGCATGTACATTCTTCATTACATACAAAGCAGCAGCTAAACAACGAACAATGTAATTTGTGTGTGCATCTGTCACCTTTGCCATTAGGAACCCTTCAGAGAAGAGCATGATCTCACAGATCTGCTGCAGGTCAGGCACAATAACCACAACAGGCCTGAAAAGGGCCTTGACTGATTCCGGCAGCTCTGTACGTCCTGCATAACCGGGGTTCATAGTGATGAAAATCCCCATACGGTCATCAAGGCTGATCTCCTGACCTTCAAACTGATGTGAATATTGAGAAAGAGGATGTTTAGGCAGAAAAAACAAAAGTTGTTTGACATAGGACACAATTAAAGCACATTAAAACAATGCAGGGATTAACATATACAAAACAAAATCTAACTCTGGAACAGCAACTGCACTCTTCAGTTCCACATTTTTACATCAGAACTTCAACCTTTGTAAAATACATTTGAATGCATATTAAAGATTAAACAGTGTTTAATGCATTGCGCATCACTGCAACAGACTTACCATAAATATTTTAAGGTGCAGAATGAGAGCGTTGCGGATTGTCTGGATCTGGGAGGAGATGACTGACAATACTGAGGCATCAATGCGATTGAACTCATCAAAGCAGCCCCAGGCTCCACACTGTGCGAGGCCAGAAAAGATCTTACCCACAGCCTGCATACATAGAGTAAAGGGATTTAGGCAAACAAGCAGTGAAAAACAAAAATTACGGTACAGTAAGGCTGGATAGAATCATATTTTTCAGTAGCATTTGACTCTTCAACTGTAGGCTTCTTACCATGTAGTCCATTCCCTCACCACAGTTTGTAACCACACAGAGCAGACCTAAAGCTTTAGCCAGATCTTTGGTGGACTCCGTCTTTCCTGTACCAGCCGGCCCAGCAGGAGCTCCACCCAAGTACATGGAGAGGGCCTGCATCACAAATACACACCCACATACACAGATAAACTATTGTCAAAACAAGCTGACAGAACATTTTGCAGGAGTCTGCGTAAGCATTACTAATTTGTAACATGTTTCAGACCTGAGTGAGGGTGAGGTAGATCCGGTCTGTCAGTGGGGTTATAACCAATCGGCCATTCAGCCCCATGTATTCATAGCCGTAGGAGAATGAAGCACTGCACTGACGCACAAATAGGTTGTCATATTTACGAACCCAGTAGAATCTTAGCTGGCTTTCCCACTCAAATTCCTGTGCATCCATTATGCTGGAAATAGATTGGAGTTTTTATTTTATTCTTTTATTATAATGAAGTCACCATTAAAAACACTTTCCAATACAAGTAAGATGTGCAAAGGTTAAGTTTACCTGTTTCGTACAAAACTGTCCACAATGTCTCTGGCATGAACATCAATGATAAGCACAGTGTTGATCTTTCGTCTGTCATTTTTCTTCAGAGGTTGAGTAATGCGTGTTACCAGCTCATCAATCTGCTTGTGCATTTTATCAGCGTAGTTTCTCAGTGCATGTTTCTGTCCTTTCTTCACTTTTTGAAAGACATCCTCTACCTCCCAGGTCCACCACACTTGGTTTGCAGCCAGCACCATCATTCCCTGATACAGCAACATCCAATCCACTCTGAGAAACACAGGAATGCCAAAGTTACTGTGTCCATTTGCACAAAGACACTGGAAAAACAGTCAACACATACAGTATTTGCACACACCTACTCCTGTCTTCACAGTAGTGGAAGATTGCTTCTTTGGTGATGAGTCTATTTGTCCTCCTCATCTCCAGAAGTACTCCCATCATCCACTCCTCCACTCTGCCCTCCACTGGGATGGGATTCCTCAGCTCCATCACTTCACCCTCAGCAGACACCATGGCTCCAACAGCTGTAGCTCCGCCACTTTCCACATCAAATCTCAAAGACGCTATGTTGTCATACATCTTATGAAACAAAGAGGGGCAAATATCAAGAAGAGTGTTCTATCCCCTGCAGTGAAAAATTAGTGCTCATGTCCTTTCTATCACTATTCCAATGTCAGTAGTGGCCACATACCTTGATCATGTGCTCCTGGACACATGAAGGGTCACTACTCCCGAGAATGCTGAGCAGTTCATCATCGGAAATGAAGAAAAAGCGAGGAAATGCATTTCGTTTAGAGTCCAGGTAGTCATTAAGACTCTTTTGGCATCTCTCTAGACCATCACTCAGAGACTGCAGGTCTGTTAGGCGATTGGGAACCAGGCAACATTTCTTAATGTTTGGACCATCCACTGTGACAGTCATTATCTAAAAAAAAAAAGAGAAAAATCAAGAGAAGATTATATTTTGACATTTCCAGTAGCAGAGTACTTTGCTTTCATCTGGCCAATATTATGGCAACACTCACATCTTTAAATTTTTTGTCAATGTTGTCAAATTTCTTTGCTTCCTCGGGTAATTGCAAGCGAATGTCTCCACCAATGAATATGCTCTCCAGGTACATCCATTTTCGTTGTACCAGCAGCCACACCTGTGTAAAAAAAATATGTCATCAGTAAGGATTTTATCGATCGGCTCAAGTGCAATGGGAGATTTGCTTGCACTCACTGACCTCTATGGTTTCACTGATAAGGGACAGATTTTTCTCCCATTGTTGTATGGTGCTAAGGAAGGGTCCAACAAAACGGCTGCCAGCCATGCTCTGTAGATTCATGACATCGTTGTCCATATTCAGCAGTATCTCATCCACAGCACCCAGAATGAAGCCACACTTCTGCGTGCCTTTAAAATAAGGCTGCACATTGAACTTCATGCTTTCCCAGGTGTTTACCACCCCCTCCACTCCCTGGAAGCACAGACATACAAACGCACATATATGGATAATATATTTTATAAGCCACTGTGATTTCACTGATAAATTGCTGAAATTGATGATAACTCTAATTTGAGATCATTCAAAAACAGGGAAGCTTGCCTTCTCAATGTTGAGCTCCTTCACAGCAGAGGTGACAATGTCACCTATGACATTTGCATATTTGTGTAATTCCATAGCAAACATGTTCTCCAGGGTAAAGGTGTCCGTGTTGATCTCAAAGCTAGTGCCAGTCCTTTCCATCAGCTCCTTCCAATGCCTGAAACATAAAAATAACTTATTTTTAATCAGTGTTTGACTTGACCTATTCCTACACACCACTACCATAAATACAGTATTTCATTATCTATTGATGTCACATCCTAATCATCTGTATTGCATAAAGTCACCATATTAAAAAATTGAGTACTTCAATTACAAAAAATGCAACCTGCTCAGGTAAGAACTGATTTGGTTGGGATGTCAGATTAATTCCCCTTAAGTTTTTGTATCAATCTTTGGACTGACCTGCCTTTGAGGGCCTCATTCTTTAGGTCCAACAGAAGAGGCAGAGACTCTCTGAACTCTTTCATGCGTCCTTCCAAGAACAAGGCCACAGGTAAGGCACACACATCTTTGGGTAGATGCCTCAAACTTTTGATGAAACCCTCAATACCCTCCTGTAGCACCTGGATGTCTAAATCTACCCACAAGGTCTGAGACCAGTCTGCCTTCGCATCCTGAGAGGTGTGAAGACAAACATATGAAAAACTGGAAAAACTTTATTGATCAGATGTTTGCATAATGTATTCTGATCTGTATTTTTTTTCACTTGACAGTCATCATATCCTACCTGCTGAGCTTTATATACATCATAAATCTGTCTCAAGCCCTGCATGTCCTTCTGCATGTTGATAACCTCTGGGTACACAGTCACTGGTAGGTCTAACAGCTTCTCAGCATTAGTTAGCTCCTGCCGTCCAGCCACAATCTTGGCAAGATCAACCTCATACTTTGCCATAATGGTAAATCCTGCAAAGAACACAAGAGAGAGACTGTTTCCCCCACTAGGCTTCAACATTTAGCATACATTGTTCCTCTGGATATAACAACTACAGGCACAATCCAAGTGCACACAAACCTTTCTCCAAATTATCTCCCACAGCTCCAGGACCATGCATATTGAAGCTTTCAGCAAAGACAGACAACTCTTGTTTAAACTCTTCAATCTTCTCATTTGTAATCTTTGAGTGGGGTGACAGGAGAACAGAAAGTGTAGCAACTGTAAATGTCTAAACCAAACACACATTTCATTTGCTGTTTCAGGTGTCTACCACAGTAAATGATTTCTTGACATCTGTCAGACTTTCATCCACTTGTCTGGCTTCTAGAAACAGATCACTCCAGATCTGGTCAATATTGGCCATCAGCTCCAATTCATCCTCTTCAACCTAAATCACGTAAAACAAGTTCAACAAGGGCAACAAGGGCAACAATATCAGTTTTGAATGGACATCAAATTAGTGTTACGCTCACAGTACCTCCACTTTGTACATGGCCAGTGTTCTGTATCTTTCCCGAATGTCAGTGAATCTCATTTCCACATCCAAAGACATGTCCCTGATGTCTGAGATGGTGCTAAGGACAGATTTCAGGTCCTCAAAAGTATCTGGTTTCTCTTTCAGGTTCCTGGAGAGTTGCTGTTATATAAAACATCCATAAAGACACATCACATGTGAAAACCAAAGAATATATAATATAAAAATACTAGAAAAACTATGTCGCATGAATCAGTACCATTAATTCATCCCTCAGGCTGAAGAGATCCTTTTTGGCAGGCTTGTTGAGTAAGCTACCTAGTGAACTGATCCAGGATTCAGCAATCTCCTGTACGACGTGAGCCAGAGGCTCCAGGTTTAGATGGATGATGTGCTCATTCATAAATGGAGGCTCCAGCATCACCTCCTGATTAATACGAGCAAGGAACTGGAGCTTATCGTCATACATAACACAGGATGGTTTCTTTGCAGCAAACTTTTCATTGACAATGACTTTGTTCCTTTCCCAGAGAGGCCGATAGCGTTTCCAGTGGACAAGGTACCGATCCACAGAGAGCAGCAGCCGCTGGATGTTCTGGGACACTGTCATGGTGCTCTCATTGATCTGAGGATGCTGCCATATGTCACTGTAGAAGCTGAATGTCACAAACTCATCTTCACCCCCCACACGTTGTGGAGGGCACTCAATGCAGGTCCCATGCATCCAACGCACAAATTGCTTAAAACACAAAAATATACTCAGAATCGAGTCAAATCAATCAGCGTTAGATTACATATATGTTTTTTAAAATGCAGTGATATAGAAAACAATTGTGACAATCCCACCTTGGTGCTCTCTATGCAGTCTCTGACACACTGCATGATCAGCCAGTAGATCTCATTGCTTTGTGGCTGCAGCACAATCTTCGGGGCAGACAGGATTGCATCAATTTGGAAAAGAGCAGTATTTCCCATAAGCGTCATGCTGAAGGCCTGTATGTTCCTGAAAACACGGAAGACGCTCGTTGAGAGACATTGTACTACACTGCAAAAATGCAGTGATCATTACAAAACATACAGTAGTTAATTTCAACATCATATACTTACCTCAGCACCATCTGTATCAGGGAGTCTAGCACCTTGCGTTCCCAGTACGTGTAATAACTCGCCATACATTTGGCTTTGCCACTGCTGGTTTCCATGATCAGACATTCTGTCTTTGTGATGAGGAATCCAATGCTGGTATACTTCCCACTCAGCAGATTTATGGTCTTGACCCGCTCTCTCTCAATATGTTCACAAAACTCCTTGACACCTTAAAAAATAACCAGTTAAGTCAGCAACAACACCTTTGAACCCCTGTGAAATTTTCATAGCCAAAAAATAATATCCTTCTTCCAATTCTACCTGGTAAGTCGTTTGATTTATCTGGCACTGGGAATTTCAGTAAGTTTGCCATCATCAATGATTGCAACTTGGAATCAATTTCCTTCTCATTGTTGTGAATTTGACTGACAAGAGACTCAAACTTAGAGACAGCCTGAATGCCTTGTTTGATAAATTCAGGGATCCCTAAAACCAAACAAATATTATCTGATATCAGTTTTACAGGCAAAAACAATTTCTCAAACTTCAAGTGTGTCTATGTCAGACTACACAGACATTTCAGTCTCTGTAGTCACAGTACCCAAGGAATTCCAGTTGATTCTTGTGCAGCCAAAAAGCATCTCTTTTCGGACAGCTTTAATGTGTGGGGCTAGCATAATCACATGTGCCTCACTCAGGCTTTCCATTACAGAGTGGTAACAGTTGACAAGCCTGTTCAGGTCATCGACATACCTAAAACCAAATTTGAAACAAATGAGAGATTACATAAATCGGGTGATTAAAGCTTTGGCATAGACTCTGTGTAGAGATACAGGTGAGTCCTCACATGATTAATCTGTCCTCTTGTAGAGCAACATTTCTAGGCAAATCAGGCACAGAGTAGCCCAGTGCTGCAAGGTAGCGTGCCTCAGAAATGATTTCCTTGATCTCTGGAGCAAAGTTCACCATATATCGGCCACCTTCAGTTGGTGGGACATCCTGCAGGGAATTTAACATAATAAAATATGAATAGCTACTGTATCTGAAATTTACACAATATTCCAACTGCAGTAAGTAAGTAAATTATGAGAGATACAAACCCTTTCTGCCTGGACTTGGTTTTCACTAGTAATCATGACCAACAGGGTTTTCTTCATTGCCAATAGCAAGTTGCATTCAGTCTCATGCAGCCAGCACTTATACTTCTCCACTTCATAGTCCTTGATATGCCGTGCCATTTCCACATATTTGTCCTTGGCCTGAGCAGAATACAGCATAATCACAGGGGGCTTTCAATAACATTTTGGTGTCTAAAAAGTTTAATATTTGTACTGACCTGCACAGCTGAGCAACAGGGTAAAAACTCACCGCTTTGCCCTGTTCACTCTCCACCAACTCTGGCACTTTCAGGAACGGAAGGATGGTTTGTTTGAGGCGACGGAAAAGAAATCGAGCCCATCCGATCGCTCCAGCCACAGGAGGCTCATGCTTATTTCGTGGTGGGTTGTCCTTTTTCAACTCAAAGATTTCATTTATGCTGTCCACCTACAAGAACAACAGTAAAGACTTGTTTGTGCTTGTGGGGGATCATGTCACTGTATTCAAAACCCTACTGATACAACGGTACAACGGTTATGAAATGACCATAAAACATAGTTGTACAGCATTTTATGACAAGACGCCATAAAATGTAACTTTCAGGGTTTATATGGTTTATTAATAAATTGTATGGTGATGTAGCAAAGCTACATAGAATAAATGCCACTTGTAACCGTTAGAAGTAGTTAGCAGCAGTGCAATGCTGCAATTAGGGTTGCACACCTGATTACAATATAAGTCACATGCATGGATACACTGTTACTCAGCTAAGGCTTTAAAAGCAGCATTTTTTCTGACACAGAGGAGTTTCTGTGGTCCCCAAAAGAGCTTTTTTAAGGAGTAAAATCAATAGCAGCAAAATAATTGTAAATGAGAATAATAATCATTAATAGTCAATACTGGTCAGAAATAGTGGAAAAGTGCAAAGATTTCAGTCAAATAAGATGACACAAGTTCATTGTTTTGCTAAGTCTAATCATGCTTGACACTCAATAACTGAACTTCAACTGCAAAGAAAAGTATGAACCAGCACCTTTTCTTGATTTTAAAGTACAGTACCTCTTTGCAAAACTGAGCCATGATGTCATGAAACTTTTTCATCAAATGGTTGTTGACGGCCTCTCTGGAACGGATGTGTTTGAATTTCAGCAACATTTCAAAGGCAGCAGCTGAAGATCGCAGTGTCTTAAAAGACTGATCAATAAAGTTGATGGCCTCTCCTTCAATAGCCTGAGCAGACACAAAAAATTAATCAGCTAGATAAAAGAGGTCCCGCACACATAATATTATGTAATTATGTTGGTGTAAACTTACATTTAATTATGGGAGTACACTAATACTACCTTGTTATTACTGCTGAATTAACTTATGCCACATTTAATAGTTTCTGTAATACAGTCACCTGAACTGTAGTGTCAAAGTCTTGCATGATCGTTTTCCAGCTGCTCATCTTAAAGATGTTGAAAGGATCAAAACTGACTTCCTCAAAAGGTAAAATCAGATCATCCACTCTGCACAACACTTCATCAATGCGTTTTGGGTCACCTGTCACCCCTTTTAGCTCTGGACCAAAGATGTTGTGGAACTCCTCCAAAATCTGCACAACACAGATCCAGAAGAATGCTTTCACGAAATTGATCTTTATTATAGGCATTGACCTGTTCAGTTATTAAGTGAGGGGTCAGTATTTATGTGAGGTATATACACTGACATGCAAAACGTTGTACAGGTCCTGGCAGACAGAAGCCATGTAGTCACTCCTCTCAAACAGTCTTTTACGGTCAAATTCCCAGCGTGGACCACGACCAAATTCTTCAATCTCAACACGCCTCTCAAAGTAGGAAAACTTCCACTGATCCAGAACCTGCTTAGCCTCATGCACCTTGGATATGGCTACTTCTCTCTTATCTCTGTTTAAGGCAAAACACACAGTTAAGTCGTATTGAAACAATTAAACAACATTTTTGAATAAAGAAAGCTGATTGACTATTGAACAACACTGTAAAATAAACTCCAATTTTAACTGTAAAATTGAAATACATCCACACTTACTTGAATAAGGTGTGGACATCAATTACTTGAGCCACACGTTCACACAGTTGCCAGGCAATACGTTCCATTAGGGGGACCATACGTTCATTTGTGTTATAGTGGCAAGAGATCATCCACACAATCTGCAAGCTCTCCATCAGATCAGGGATAGTCTCCAGGATCACACCAAAATTTGCTCCGGTAGCCAGATTCTACAACAGACAAAGGTAACTTTGAGGATACCACAAGAATTCTGTTATCATAGTTTCAATTAAAAGCAGATAATTCATCAGTAACGTAATCAGTTATTTATTTAACTGATATTTAAGAGATCATTGACAACACCGCCTCATCTTTAATGATGATATAAGTGCAAATTCAATGAAGGACAGAAGAACACAGTTAAAAACTAGCAAACAACAGCCACATTCAAAAGTGTAGTAGCTTGTAATCATGGTTAGCAACTGACTTATAGAGACAAGTGTGTTAAGTTTTAATGTGTGTTGTGAAGTACTCCAAGTGTGTGCAGCACAAAGACTACAAACAGTTCTCCAAGGTTTAGTGTTTGCATAGAGTCTTCCAGACAATCTCTTGAACGTGTCAAATAAGGATTGTGGGATCATCTATTACATGATGGCAAATTGTCAGTTAGGGCTTTGTAAATAAATAGTAACCAGCGCCTGTCACACATTCCTCTTAGGGATGTCCATCAAACCTTTCCATAAAAAATTAAAGTTGTAGGATAACCGTTGCCAGTAATAAATCTTATGAGTTTATAAAAAAAGGGGCAGCTCACCATGAAGTGTCTTTCCAGTGTTTTGAGGAAGCTTACATTGTCCTCCGACTCCAAACAGTATTTAGTAAGTTCAGTAATAGTTCCATTCAGGGTCTGAATGATGTTTGCATCTGCTTTGGTCATCACCTCCAGGATCTTCTCCACCACAGGCTGTTTCAGCTGCTGACTCAGAGCACCCAGGACAGATGCACGTTCCTGCCAGAGCACTATTTCTGCCATAGGGTCAGGCGCCTGGAGCGGAAATGGAGAGTGAAAGTTTCACATTGGACAGCATCGTGTACATTTTATGTTTTCCTCTACTGAATATTTACATTTTGAGCTGACAGGTGTTTCATTTCTTGGTAATATATTGAGACGAAATCCTGAACTGGACCCCAAATCCTTCAGCTGAACTACAGCTTCTTTGGCTGTGAAGCCTACAAACCTACTTAGGTTGAACTTCAGAATACCGACCTGTGGCTTTGTGTTTTGCTGCTCTTCAATGACGATGGTAATCTGAGTCTGCCAATTCATTACACACTGCTCCAACTTCTCTAACATCTCTGGATCACAAAGCAGGACATCCATCCCCGAGTCCAGGTCTAGATCAGGGATGTGCAGTGAAATCTCATCTGGAACAAAGAGACTGGTTTTACATTGCATGCCTTATTACACATTTCTATGAAATAGGTGGGAAAAATTAACCAAAGCTAGCTTTTTCACCAACTGACAACCTCCCCCCAAGACATTTTATTGTTCTATTAACTGCTCCAAGGTATCTCATTAGAATTTTTTATGAAACTGGTAATAAAAATTAACCAAGTCTTGCTTTTTCCCCTGTTAATGAATTCCCCCGAGACATTTTATTGTTTTATGAACTGCTCTAAGAGGGCACTCTTCACAACAGACTATAGTCTTTATAAAAGTCCTCTCATGGAAGGACATGCTTGGAAATACAAAGGATATATCGTGAAAGCCCAAAGGTTTCTGATTACACTGCAGAGCTCAATCAAATACATTGTGGTTTGTTAATTTTAAAATACTGATGAATTCTTGAAATGAAACATAATGAGCATGCGTATATCAAACAAAACAAACCCTCAATCTGATGGCTTTGGAGAGCTGTGCTGATCACTCCCAAAAACTTGTGCATCCTGTTGAGCAGCTCATCGCGAATCTTGACCTGCCCACTTGGCTTCACTGGAGTCTCCTCTTCATCCTCTCCACTGGCCTCCTTCTCAGGACAAGCTTCCTCTTTTTCATAACCTCCACCAGTTTTTGTCATCTGCTGTGCAGTAAGCATGGGTATATACATCTGACAAGAGGAACAGAGAAATTGGACGTCAGGTATTATTCATTCAGAAAAGCAGATATGTTGAGGTTTACAGCTTTTCTACTGTTGTTACATTGAATTATAATCTTACTGGTAGAGGTTGCTGCCGGTTTGTGAATTTTTTTCTTTTACTTACATGTGCAAGTGAGTTCTGCTGCAACTGAAGGGGATATCCACTATGCATGCTGATGTCAAATAGCCGAGGCATCAGGATATTGGCCTCATTCATATCTAGTGGTTCAGCAATGGGTTCTGTTTAAAATACAAAAAGGGATTGGTTAATAATTTTTAAGTGCAATAGAGGTTTGAAAATGTCAAATTGTAATTATTGAACTGTCATCTCACCCTTGGTGGTCCTGAGAAAGCAGAAGACGCGAGAATTCAAAAATCTCTCAGGGTGATGGTTTACTGCTACATGAAGCTCAGTGTAATAAACCACTTTCACCTCAGTCATCTAAAAACACCAAACGACAAATGGGTTAAACAGTTCAACTATCTCTGTCAATTTTCATAAATGCACAACCACAACTTCAAAGCAATTAGGAAAGGTCCAGTTAGTTGGATCTCACCTGGCTGGGGCTTTCTTTATTTGTCTCCTCTGAATCAGAAATGTTCCCTGCTCCACTTTGAGTCCGGGATTTCTTGTCAGGATCTGAAGAATCTTCATTTTTGTTGTCTGAGATTAGAAACACTGTAGTTAGATGCTGCCTTACTGTACACATAAGACCTGTATGATTTGCAAGACATCTCTCAAAATGATACTGCAATTTGATTTGTGATCTTTTTAGAAGATAAGCTATAATCAATGGGTAGTATATCCAAAACATGCAAATAAAGATTACCACTTGAGATTATATAAAAAAGTGTGACATTCACACAAGGAGGACAGCATGAATTCAAAAACACGCTCAGAGATAAGGCACTGGGATTTGAAAGCAAAAAATGTTTTTTAAAAAGTCATGTCACAGTTTGCTCTCTTTCTCTTCTTGTGTTCAGCGAAGACAAAATACAGAGCAGTAAAAACCCTCCTCACAAGAGAGCCCAGAGAAATGTGTCGACTTGTCAGGTAAGAACAAATCTACTTCACGTCTAAGTTCAGACGTTGTTTCTCTTTGTGGCCTCTGATAGATGGTATTTGTACGTTATTTCACGCAAGAGTAAACTGCCACTAATTGCCTAAATATAGCATCTTATTTTAAAGTAGTCATATTTAAACAAATAGAACTTTGGGACTCTTTACATCCAATCTAAGCCACACGTTTTAACTTTATTAGCCAAAAAAGACCAAATAAATTTTCTAACGGTGGACGCGATTAAAAAAAATTAATCTAATTAATTACAGGCTTTGTAATTAATTAATCGCAATAATTGCAGTTTTGTCAAATAGCAATATTTGACACAATAAGCGAAGTTTTTCAATTCAAACAAAATTGTGGTTGACAGCTGAATCAATGAATAGACATATACATGTTTATAATTTAAAATTTGTTTTAAAAAAGGAAAATGGGACATATAGAAAAAGTGATTTTGATGACTTAAAGCCTGAATTTAGTTTTTTCCACTGTATGGCACATAAAATCAGCATAAGTAGTTCAAGGAGCTTCAGAAAGTTGAAAATCCAGAGATTCATTCTGTTTTCATCTTTTCTGGGTCTGACAAATGGTGTAATTTTGGTGTTTTTTTTTTAATAGGAATATTAATTTTTATTTATGTATTTTTTTATAAACAAAATTTTATAATTAAGTTATTAAAAGAGATATTTTTGTTGTTTAGGTTATTCCTCCTCCAAGGAGGCAGAGCCTTGACGGAGTAAAAACTTAAACCACAAAAATGTTTGCTTCATTTCTATTTATATGAATTTTTCATTTGTCTGCTACATTCACAGATTACTGCAAATCTAAGTGCAATCATAACGATTTTATTCAACATTTTAAGACTTTCTGTAAACTCAAGCACTGTCTAGAAAAGTAGTCTATTATGGGATGGCTACACCGTTAGCCGTTAGCATGACTCGTAGCTAACGTTAGCTCTGGTGCTAACAGCAACATGTTTTACATTGAGGTGATACCGTCGGCTTGAAGTGACGCAGTGATCAGAAAACTCTTTGTTGTACAATTTGCTCACAACCAGGATTTATCCAAGCTGCCATCAGGAAGATTTTTAAAAGAAAACTTTCTGCACAGTCTTGTCTTCCTTCACTGTTCACCAGTGCCTGACTTCACTCAGTGCTTCCTGTGCTTCTTCTTCATGGCTACAAACAGACTTCAGGTTCATTACCGCCACCTACTGGGCTGGAGTGTTCATCAGAGTTACCGGTGTGCCAGAAATGAGGGAACTGAGGAGGATGCAATAAATTGCGTTATTTCATTTAACGCGTTATTTACGCTGTGATTAATTAATCGAAATTAAGGCGTTAAAGTCCCAGCCCTAACATTTTCCTGAAAACTTTTTCTTTTTCATGTAAACTTTCCTGGAAATTTTCTTTTTTTCATTGAAATTTTTGTGGAAAATACACATAATATTAAGATATGGTTCCAGGAAAATTCCCATAAAATTTCAGTAAAGATTCCATAGAAGTTCTGAAAAATTCCCACAAAATTCCAGGAAAAATCCCATAAAATTACTACAAAATTTCCATAGAATTTCAAGAAATTCCCCATAGAATTCCTGGAAAATTAAAAAAAAATCCTGGAAAATTTCCCCAAAATGTCTGGAAAATTCCCATTAAAATTTCCTGGAAAATTCCAATGAAATTTCAGGAAACAGGAAAATTCCTATAAAAGTTTCATAAAATTCCAGTAAAATTCCCACAAAAGTCCAACAAAATTCCTGAAAATTTGCAGGAAAAAAATCATACAAAATTCCTGGAAAATTCCCATAAAATTTCAGGAAAATTCTATGAAAAATCCAAGAAAATTTCCAAGAAAAATGTAGAAAAAACTGTAGAAAAATAGAAAATGTAATATAAATATAAAGGGAAAACATACTAAGCTACAAAATGCACAATAAAGTGTGAAATACACCATGAATCAACAATGTACTATTATGGTAAAGTAAAAAGAGAAAAGTGAGCGCAATAAAATCAACACATGTTCAAATGTTAGTAATCACAACTAAATAAGGTTTAATCATCAATAAAATACACTCAACACACTAAAGGATCTTTTCTGAAGTATCGAGAAGAGAAAGCAGGTTTGTTTGTCTGCTGAGTTTCTACATTAACTTAAAGACAGAGGCTGAAATTTCTCCGCTAATACACGAGTAAAACAGACAATTTAGTCAAAACTCACCAACTGGAACTTCAACCTCAATTTCTTTCTCTCTCATAGTTTTGAAAAACAGGAGACAAGAAGACGAGTCTTCCTCAGAGACGACGTTCAGATATCGGATGATTTCCCCCTCTGCTTCTCCATCGTCCCGACTGAGGAGATCGTCGAAACATTCAGGGCAGCTCGTTAAATTGAAGCCGGCAGACACCCGCTGTCGGATCCATTCCACTCGTAAATCGTGGTGAACCATGTTTTTCAACTCATTTGGTTACTGTTTGAAATGTTTAAAACCCTCAATGTCCTCATGACCAACACGTCGCCATCTAAAATTCACTAACCGTTAAACAAACTTGTTGTAAGTTAACCGCTTCCCGTTGCCGTGGCAACCACTTAACGTGTCTACTCGGCAAAGGATTCTGGGTAATTTAATTCCCGGGTGTTGACTGAGAGGCCGCTGCTGCCTGACCACAATGAAATTAATGTCATTTATCGTTTTGGTTCCATGTTAGTAACAACTAAATAGATCATTCACCAGTACTAATGAATAAAATAAATAAAAACAAAAGATAAATAGCTAAAGCTTTTGAAAATTGATGTTACACAATGTCATGATAAAATTCTGCTTATATAGCATAAATAAATAATACAGTGGCTTCATAATTTTTAAGTATATATACATTTTGGCTATCAGTTGCTTCATCGTGCATGGTTTGTTATTACATTACTGTCTTCTATGTTTCAGCATTTGTAACCTGCCATAAATACTGTCTTCAGTATACTTAGAGAGCTGCTAGCTTGTTTGTATGTCCTTAAATTTCTCGTGTTACATCACCACACTAAACACTATTTCAGTATGAGCCTATTAACGTATCAGAAATGCACAAATAGATGAGTAACTGCTTCCGACTACTGGTGTGGGAATAATAGCAGAATGTGTATATTTTCTTGCAATTAATCTCCAGTATACTGCACCAACTGCAGTTTTTTTTTATATCATCAAATTGTCAGTGTCTACACAGAAAATTAAATCACAACAAAATAAGGATCCATTTAAAATAAAGCACAAAGATCAAAGGTCCACAATTACAGACTAAACTTTTAAAAGGGTTTATGAATTTGGTCATTCCTTGCTAAACCCGCTCAAACATTAAATGTAAAATTTTGCTACATGACATGGATCAACAGTGTTACTGGTAACTTCCATGTAGCTTTGACAAATGCAAGTACAGCAAGAAATGAAAGGGAGAAACTACTCAAACAAGTACAATTTATTACTGACATTGAGGGTGAACAGACATTTTCCTTAAAACAATTAGCGCATGGAGTGTTTGTGAACGAAAGAACATGATTTTTAAAATTAAATGAACAATCACTCTTGCATTAGAAGAAATTACAATTCCCCAATTCAATCAAGCATTGAACATGTTTGTTTGAACTAACCAATAATTTCTAATGAAATACCACTTACCCGAACAAAACAGCAACTGCCACTTGTATCATCAAGATTTGATACCACAAAGAACCACTGCTAAAATTATCAGTGTCTTCCTGGAGCAAATTATGTTGCCACAGACCAAAATGCAGACACTTTAATAGCACAACAGTGATGACAATTAAGTCTCATTCCCTTTAGAAAGATTTTCCACACAGTACTAATCGGCTAACAAAACGATGAAATACTGTGTGCCTGAAATCAGAAACTTCACTAACTAATTTTCTCCTATTAGGATGTAACACAGGTCAGCTACTGTACTAATTATGGATTTAGGACCTTTCAAAGTAAGAGACTCCCAGCCAGCAGAGCTGAGTCCACAAATGAAGTTTTTCCATGCATGGAATGTTAAAATGTATAGTAAGTGGCAGTGGCAAAGGCAACACTGTGAATGCATAAAAGTAAAAATCACATTCCATTAACATTCATCTGTACTTAGGCTCCAACATTTTAAAATAAATTAAAAAAGAATTCTGCAAAAGTATATACATCTCATCGCTGCCTAAGCCCTTTCAAACATCTTTCACTGTGTTTTGGTAGGACAGACTGGGGATATTAGAGAACCTGAACAATCATACACTTTGCTGTTATGCAGTTGTACTTCTGTAAGGCAGTCAGTGCAACAAAAAGCTGAGCAATAACTATGTAACTGAAAGGTGGCTCACTACTCAGTATATGGAAACCAGATCAAACAAAACTGAAGCTTGATTGAGAATGAAATTAAAATACCAGCATTAACATACACAATTATGCCAAAATGAATGACAACATTTCTATAGGGAAACAGAAAGTAATAAATAAAGATAGCAGTTTTTCCATTTAAAGGAGAAGGTGGATGTTATTCTATTTTTTATTCATCCCCTAAAAAATGGGAATAAATTGATCTTTCTGTGTTTTCTGTGTAGCCAGATCTTAAGTCCCTCTAATTTCTTATTACTGTTATGTTATCTAATACTAAATATACTATATTTATTTTTTTGTTTATTTTACATTTGGTGGATACAAATGGCATCAACAACCGTTATCTTATAAAAAAAATTGATGGTTGTAAGCATATGAGTTACATTTTCAATCTGAGTCTCACATTTCAACCTCAAAATGTTGTGCTGATAAGTATACGGCTCCTGATACAAAATACTCTTTGTTACATGAATTTGCAATAAGAAACACTAATTTCTCAGCAGCACACTCTGCTCTGTCCATGTTTTTGAAACTGGGACTGCCGCATGATTGCAACAGTTTGTGAAACTTACCTTACAATTTTCTTTACATGACAGAATTTTAAAAGAGGAAAATAAATATCAAAATAACCTCATGACATCTCTGGAATAAGTCTTTTTAAGCACAGAACCCTGCTGGCTTGTTTTGGCTCTGCTCGCCACCAAACAGTGTTATTAGATAGTCCCTTCACAGTAGACCATCATGCTCAAAGCTGGAGGGCAGGAGAGAGAAGGAAAAGGGGCAAAACTTGACTCCGGTCCCACTGTAGAATTTATTCTGAAACTCCACCCTGAGGAAGAAGCCAACAGCTGTTATGAATATAAAAAAGGCTGAGATAACACAAAGCACATTGACCGTGACAATCTCACAAGTACTTCAGCAAATACTCTTACCAGTGCAGCCGGAGGGCATGAAGGAATGCAGACAGACCCTCCATTACCAGGAGGATGGACACAGTGAGAACTGCAAACAGGCCAAAGACAGGCACCAAAAATAAAACCCCGAGACTGGTGTCCATTCGTAGTCCTATTCGCATCACCATGGCCCACAGCACCTCTGACAGCTCTGTGAAAGCAGAACAAAGAGCATGTGCACTGTTCACTCTGGGAATGACAACACAGAGAGACAGAGGGGATGTTAAAGTTCAGGAAAACCTCCAGCTGTACTCAAATGGTGCGAGTTCATGTCAAACAAAACGTCCTCATAAGGGATCCAGAAAATCCTTGGATATGTTGGGTTTTCATGTATATTTCTGAAGGGTCAAAACTTGAGTTAGTCAGGATAATCTCCATAATGAATTATGCTGTAGAGGGATACATCTTAATATGCATTATACTCAGGTAAAGTAGTATTTGATTTATTTTTTGTAGCTTATTAATCACTAATGTGTAAATTACTTGGATAAAATCCCACCATAAATATCACTATACGGTCTTTACCCCAATATTTACACTTCCGAGGTTACTTTGTAACGGCAATTATTATCTATTTATTTGTTTGAATTTGTTTTCATTATTTGGCTAATGTGGCCTTTTCTAATTGTAAAACAGTTCTTAACTTTATTTTCCAAAGGTTCGATATAAATAAAGTTATTGTTATTATTATCATTACTTGTTTGAAGGAGTGGCTTTGGACTAATCCTTGAGGAATAGGGGGGTTTTTATTGGTTGTATCCTGTCATAATCAAGCTTAAGCTTTCTGTTTCAATGATTCCACATAGGTTTTAGGGTTAAATTTGATCTAGAGAACTGCTTTCTACAAATAACGTGAATAAAAGCAGGAATTGATAGGGCAGCCACAACTAAATGAAATAATTTAATTACAATTTTGAATACAACTGTATAAAACCTGCAGGAGGTGTCAAGTAAAGTCTGGCCAACAATAAAATATATGCAAAATGTATTAAAAAACTACAGTGTTAAGAACTACACATTCACAAAGAAGCAGGCTGCATATTAATATTTGTATATATTCTAACAATATGTAATCTGCTGCTGGGAAACTAAGCGTACCACTATTAGTCAAGCTTGCATTTGAGCTGAAGTGCCATGAAGCCCTTACCACTGTGCATTACACAACACCTTACACACTGAATATTAATGACTGAACAAACAACAAACAAAGCAGCCACACGTGGTCATTATAATAATACTTAACATCTGGTACACACAAGAGGAAAAGCACATTGCTATATTGTAAAAAAGGGAATAAAATGTGAAGTGGCGCTTTGACTTGAACTGTATGACCTCACTTTGCATTAAGTGTGTGCTTTTGCAGGCTTAGAGGAGGGACTGTAATGGAAAATTTATTATCTACAAGCATTAATGCTTACTAATTATCTGACAGCATTACAGATTATGTGCAACATTACAATATGTGCTACTTGGTAGACGCGATCATAACCTTTTGATACTTATAACCTTTGATACTTGTAGCGTTTGATAACCTTGTTAAGCTGTCTGTGTCTGATGACCTCTCGAGACACCCCATAAGGTAGAGAAAGCACGAAAGGAAAGTACCGTTTGTGCAAGATAGACATGTTACCTTTGATTGAACCTGTCTCAACCATATGTCTCAAACTGACTGCTGTCTGAAGGTGTTAAACCGAGATGTAGCATTTCTAAGAAACAATACATATCAGCATTTCGAAGAAGCCTTTGCTTTAACTGTTGGGTTTTTCCCTCATGTGCGGCTGCATGGATGCACACCAGGAAGACCTGCTGAAAAATGAGTATATAATTAGCTGCCTGTCTCAGTCTCTTCATATTCTCCCATAGACTGCGCTGCACTGTGTGATTTTGTACCTTTGAAGCTTCAAACAAAACACAAAGGCAACTTGTGATTCTCAATAGACTTATTTCTTCAACCTGAACAACTGATAAAGAATTTTGCCACAACAGGATCATCTGCCTATGTCTTATATCAGAAATGTCATACTCACGGGCATGTGCCAGGCTCAGAGCCCAGAGCCTTAGGTAGGAGGCAGTGTTGGAGATGCAACCCAGGCAATATTCAATAGTATGAATGGCTTGATGAAGGAACTCATCTGCCAAGTTAAACTATTTACAACAACAAAAACAAAAAAATCAACATCATAGGTTAAAAAAAAATGGTAAAAAATAACAACTGTTTCTTGCAAAGAAGTTTAAGATTAATGGGTGAGTATCCAATTGCTTGCTGCTCTGACCTCTTCTGTGTTGTGCTCTCCACTAGTGGAAAAATCACTGTGACTGCTGCCCTCTTCCATGTCATGAGCCCTCATCAGGTAGAGCTCCTCTTCACTGTTTCGTCGCACACGCTCATATCCCTGGCAACACACAGAGAAGCTAGGTCTATTTGAACATATACACTTGGAAGAAATGTTCAGAGATGTTTCTCCACATTTATGGCCAGGTTTACAGGCAGAAATGCGCCTCAGAGCCTCACCCTGTACATTCCAAGGCGATGACTTCCATTTTGAAGCCAGTAAAGGTAGACAGGTTTCCCCAGGAGTAAAACAGGCACCGACAGAACAGCAATGACCAAAAGAAATGCCTGCAGGCCAGTCTGAAAGAAGCCAAACAATTTCATTAGATTGTTATGATCTCTCTCATTGACTTCTGTAGTGTATTTTAAACATGAGATTGAATCTGTTCAGCAAAACAAAAGTAAACAGCTTTAGGAACAGAGCTTTGGGTTAGATTTTCACCTGTCCTGGGTAGAGGGGCTGCACTGCATCACTCTGCATGAGGAACATGTTTATGAAGTGGATGAGAATGCTCGGTGCATGTCTGGAGTCCTTAACGGTGAAGAACAGCCACTTGTACAATATCATGAACACCAGGTATCCAAACAAACACAGCAGGAACAGGAGTTCGGGCAGAAACACCAAGTACAGGTTGTACTCCTTCCTAAAGTGCCTGTTTTTGTTGACAAAAAGAAGGCAGACAACTAAATTCAGTAACATATAAAATTAAGAGATTTTGAGGTTTAAAAAAAACCAGCAACAAACTAGTACTTACAGGTGATTGAAAGTGCTGAGGACGACCCCGAAGCTCATGTGTATGATACCCAGTATCACGGACATTTTCATCTTATAGGAGTTCAGAAATGTAAGGCGGTTGGATGCCAAGTTCCAAATCTTTACAACACAAAGACGACATATTATTAGCTGTGGTTGGTAAACTCCAACATTGTTACTTAAATTCCACAAAGAACAGCAAGCTTTGTCTTCTTTATTGCTTAATGCTCATGTTATTTTTACACAACTGATTCAATAACTTCAACTCCTGGAATTGGACAATACTCGTGTTGTGTGTCAAAAGTGTGTCCTTGTATGAGTAGCATCACAAGCAATAAAGCAAATAACCCACAGTTTTTAATGTTAATGGTGATGCACTGATTGAATTTGCTGTGTTTACATCAGATCTGGCTGCTCCACATTAGAGGCTGTTTCATGTTTACTAATGCTAACACAGTAACTTTATACAAATGGATTTTTTTTTAACCTTTTTGAACAAAGGGATGGAAAATTTCCCAGGCTATAGAGTGCATTACTCTATTAAAGTGTCAAATCTTAGCTACAAATCTAAAATCACAGCCACCTATAGCTTCTTCATATATCGTAAATTATTTATATGTATGTATAAAAAATGCACTTGCACATTTACTGTGTGGAAGCAACTTACTGAGTGGTTCAGTCAAAGCGGTGACATGTGATAACTCTTGTGGTAACTAAAAGGCTTATTAGCATTTTGTTGTATTGTTTTTGGACTGATATGTATGGATAATATGTTAGTTTCTGTATGTATGTGCAATTTTGAGTATGACAACGGCTCTGTAAAACCACTACAATGATGAGATACAAGGACAAAACCTACCTCTGTGGGGTATTATAGGCGACAGTATGTCAAATATGATGACTAACCATTTGAAAGCTCCACTTACTGGATCAATTCCCAGAGGGTATGGTCCTTTGAAAACTCCTGTAATGTTCGGATCAAGCGTGAGAACACCATTTCCACTGATGACACTGTTGCTGTTAAGCACAGATAAAACTGTAAGTGTTTGTGCTAAATGTACGTGATTATAGAATAAATTCAAGAGACCCCATCTTGTTTTTATATTCTAAAACACACAACAGTTTGTTCATTACAGCTTAGTAGTTTCTACTCCTCCAGTGAAGACGTTCTTGTCATTGGATACTCACTCCCACACCTTCTCGTCAAACATGGCCTTCACACTCCACCCAGAGCCAAAGATATTAAGGGATTTTGAGAAACAATCATTGTATATTAAGCCAGTATAGATGGAGAAGAGGCCCATCATCAGAATGATGTACCGTCCCTCAAAGAATGTGTTCCAGATCTGCAAGTACACACTCAATTACTTGGCTGCACTTTTGCTATGTAAAAGCTAAGATTTCAAGGAGGTATTACTTGCTTAGGAGTTTTCACTCACCTCATTCCTGGTGTTCTTAAGTTTACGGTTGTTTTCATACAAAACCATCCAGGCAGCTGAGAGAGCCATGATAGCTCCATGACCCAGATCCCCAAACATCACAGCGAACAAGAACGGGAAAGTTATGATTGTGAACGGAGCTAAAAATGGAACAAAAACAATAGTCATTGCCAAAAATATATTGTACTGCCATATTTAAATTATAAAGACAACAAAATATTAACATTTAGCAATAATATAAGCAAATCCAAAAAGGTTAAATCATATATACAATGACAGAAAGACCAGAAAAGGTAATTTAGCTTTACCTTCACACGGACTAAAAGCCATGTCTTGAATGCTATAATGATTCCATTGTGCAGATGTTTAAAAAGATCTTACTTTTTCTGTGTTTTGTGATATTTTTAATGCCCACATTGCAGTCACCTCTTTGATTTCTGATACAAGAATTTGAAACCTTTTGCAATCTGTGCATTGATAAATAAAACACTGGCTCTGATTTAAATGTGGTCCATGCACATTTACAGTTGGACTTCATCTAGTGATGTCTATATGCATCATTACAAAAAATAAAAATCACTTTAAGACAAAGAATCCCACTCACCAGGGTTCACCTCTCTGTAAGTTCCCACTCCATAAGCATCCACGATGTTCTGGAAGCCAGAGGTAAATTTGTTGGTTCTGATCAGGGTCGGGGGCGTGTCGGTGGTGGGGATCCGATTGACAAAGGAAGGAACCGTTGCTCCACTTTTTCTCTAAAATATCCGAGTGAGATGTTACAATAAGCTCATTTCATCGTCTTAAAACATTTGATAACAGAAAAATGTAGGAAGCACATGCAAAATCAAAATAACTTAAATGACAAAGACTGGATGGTATGTACTTTTGTGGTTTGGTCACTATACTGGTCACATACTATTTATATACAATTACTGCCAAAGGTGGATGTTTGCATTTCTTTATCTCAAATACACACTCTGTCCTCCTCGGCCTGCAGACTGAATGAACAGTGGCCTTTCAGTACCAAAGCCATGCAAAATGCATTTTTCTGAGACAAAAGGGAAGCATAATAAAAAGAAAGGCCCCTAACATTACTTGCTTTCATTGTAACAATACCGCAGTTCATGAAACAACTCCTCTGGTTAAACAAATCAAAAAATCAGCAGTGAGGCCAAACGGAGCAGCTCTGTTAACAGTTCTCTCACCGATCCTTCTTCGAGGGCCCTCCGCAGTGTGGGAATGTCATTGACGGGACACCACACCTCAGCGATTAGACACTTATTAGTCACATCAAAACTGCATTGGTTCAGGATATAGTAGATGGCCTTCATTTTCTTGACCTGGATGACCCAGGTGTAGACTGATTCTGAAGCTTTAATCAGAACCTGTTTCAGATAATCTTCTGTCCGATGCAGCACCTGGTCAAAGGGACAGATAAACAGGACTCTTAGTGAGACACATCACATTAGAAATAATCAAGACTTTAAAAAAAAAAAAAAAAAAAAAAAAGAGTCAAGTTTCCAAAACCTGACATTTAAAAAAAAAAAATCTTTCATTATGTTTGGAACATTACAAGAAGGAAAAACATTTACAACTGAAACAAGAGGCTTTTGTGAGTGTTTGCCTGGGCTGATATGACAGACAAAATGCAGACAGGAGACAAAAGAGGCCAGAAAAAAACTGTTCAAGTATGCTTAGCTGAGGCCTCATGTTGATCATGTGCTACGGGGGTGTGTGCAATTTAATTGTCTCAGTCACAGCAGGTTAAAGCTACCAAATGATTCACAGTGCAGAGCCTCAGACTGAAACTCAACTGAAAAGTTCACAAGAAAAACAACCAGGTTAATCTTTTAAGAAATTAATCAGCTATTTCTTTTTGCTGACCATAAAAGACCAGTCCAAAGCAGAAATCCTCAATCTATTTCATGCAATATAATGTAATGTGCTCCATTTAACACAATTTCTACAAGCTTTCTCGTTGAAAATGTTGTATTTCTTTGTCTTTATTAAAAAAAAAAAAAAAAAAAACCTGGAGAACTCGAATTTTAAATGGCCTAGCTTGTATTTTAAACAGGGTGATGACAGAAAACACATTTAAGAGTAAAACTTGAACAACTGACACACAGTATAACTGGTTTCCTGTCACTAATTAAACACTCGCATAATCAGATACGGTGAAAAACGTAACACATACTGTGTGCAGGTCCTGGATGCGAGTTCTTAGTCCTTCCACAACGTCATTCCTCTCCTCATTGCTACTGGGATACGGATACAGGTGACAGTGGTAGCTGTGGAGGGAAAACGAGTGTTATTCACAACTCACTATTGCCAGGGCAAGAAAAAAAACAAACAAACAGATGTGTACTGTGTGTAATATTTACCAGTCACAAATCTTCTTCACTTTCTGGCCGATTTGGTCTCCCCAGTATGAGATCAGGAACACCACACTTTGCGTAGGCTCACCCTGCAGATAGAAAATAAGGAGAAGTGTTGTCTATCAGTGATACGGCATCAACAATAAGGGAAGTTCTCTATTGAAAACCTGTATAGCTCACAAAAATGAATTGAAAACGCGGATTTATACATCTGTTTGTAAGACGAAGCTGATTATTGCCAAAATAAATAAGTCTGAAACTCCTTTAATGTCATAAACAGCAGCTAAAAAGCTGCGTTTTCTCCATCCCCTTTTCGTGGCATTCAGCAATAGATGTGAACACTGATTTTCCTGCTTTTCAGTCAGTGAGAGTGTGTCTGACATTCCATTCGTGATCCGTCGCAGCTCCACATACCTGCCTTCTGGTCAAGCAGAGGAAATGGATAAGCGGATTAGTTCTGTCACTCAGCAAGAATAGACAAGATCACGGTGCTCATTGTTTACAAGAACATCCAGGAACGAAACACTTTAGTTTCACAGGTGCCAGTTCCGTTTTAGTTCTGTTATTTAACAAATACACCTTTAGTTAGTTTCCGGAATTTACTTTCCTGAATGTCACTTGCACCACTCTTTCTTTTTGTTTCTTAACACCACACAAACACATTTTTTCAATAATATCTAAGTTCGAGAACCCTATAATAAACAAGCAAATTTGAGAAGCAAAAGGTTAAAATGTTTAAATGAAAATACAAACTGTCTTGGAACAATTTTGATTTTACAAATATACTTGGTAGTTTTTCCAGAAGTAAGTTTTGGTTCACTGCAAGATCATAATGGCCTTGAAAATGGCACAGACATGGTAAGATGTTTTGTATAGGCACTTCAAAATGGTTTTCATTGCCAAACATCAACTTTCAACAAACAGGAAATTCTTTCTAGATTAGTCTCAACAAAGTCCTTATCACTTAAGTCAAGATCCAATCTGTCTTTTCAAGCATTTCCTGGAAGAGGTTCAAAGTGTGTTACTAGAGATGGTTTACAGCGAATCTCCAACATTTCCCCTCAGACTCACCCGTGTATCTCATACAGAAGTGTTTTTCCATGAAAATAATCCTTTATACCATAAAAGGGCTATGATGTAACTCCACAACATTTTTTTTGTGTTTAAATGTGCAGATCTATGAAATTTTGTCTTTGATGCTCACTGCAAAACTAGTCTACGTGGCACAATGACAAGTTGTAATATTACTACACATGTTCAAACTGGAACCTAATTTTGAGCCGATATTAAGGTTTGCTACACATGAAACCCTGGTTGTGTGATTCCATGTTTTGAGACAGTCATTGGTACACTGCAGTTTCAAGGATAAAATGCTCAGCCATGATGTCAACTGCTTATTTCCCTTGTGGTGTGTCCTCCACACCATGGTGACAATGAGGTAAAAAAACATTTTTTTTTTTATTGGAATGGGTCTTTCAATAAATTAAGATTGTTATCTTGTACAAAATTAAGTACCTTCCATCTATAGAAGCTACGAAGTACGATACAGTTCAAAAATGTAGTTAATACAAATGTTTTCTTTGCCTTGCTTGACAATATTGATAGAGGAATTGCAACAAAACATAACACGAGTAACAAGAAAAGCACTCAGAGAGCGCAGTACTACACCAAGGCTGCTCAGTCTTTGTGTCATCTCCAACGGATGAAATCTTTAATAAAAAATGACCATGCGCTGAGCACAGGCATGTTATGCATTTATGCATTATGTACAAATACTGAACCACGTGACCTAAATTTGTAGCGGGCAGTGGGAACTGATGGGACTTGGAAACACCCCCAAAATGTAATCAACTGTTTCTTGTATCACTTCTGACAGACAAGTCCAAATAAGTCCACAGCGGTGGATTTGTAGTAGGATCGCAATCATGTGATCATCAGCAGGCAGCTGAGGTAGCATTCACTTGTTGTCATAGTTACACAGACGCCGTGCCGCTATCTTGCAATGGGAAATCATTAAGAAATCCATGGATCCAGACTATAAGCTGCATTACTGCCAAAATCTAATGAGGTGGTCCTTGTGTCATTTCGGGCCTTCACTGAAAATTTCATCCAAATCTGTTATTCCATTTTTGAGTAATGTTGCACACAGACAGACAGATTCATGTACGCCGATGGCCACATAACTCTGCCACGTTCCTTGGCAGAGTAATAAAACTCAAAGGCAAATCATGGGCTAAGTTAGCTTTAAGGAACCTACTGTGTCAGGATCTTCTAGATACTCTTCGACCTCAGCATAGCTGAGGATGGTGTAACCTTTACATACTCTCCAAAGCATCCGCTCAAAGGCCTCGATCTTCACCCTCTGAATGAGGCCAGAAATGAAACTGCAAGAGAACAATGAGAGGATTCAGAAACAGCAAATCAGCCCAGAGATCTTTCATATTGCAAAAATGATATCATAGAAAAATCATAAATAGCCTTCAAAAAAGTCATTCAAAATCATTTTCGGCATTGTTTATGTTGCTTTCATAATTCCATTTCTAAATTCAAAAAGATGTTCCACCAATCCATTTTAACTATGAATTCTTTCTTACACTAACATCTTAATACTCCTTAAAACTCACAGCATGAAGGGATGTGTGAATGTTTTTAATGAACAGTGTGCAATCAGGTTCACATCACAGTAACCGTAGCTTTTCTATTGCCTAAACAATCTTTTATTATTGATACCACATTGTGCTAACTATTGTGCAAATGCTAGAAACTGTGATAATGGTTAGAAATCTTTTCTGTTTTAGATGTAAGATTCAAAAAATTTAACTATCACATTATGACTGAAGACTGTCTTACATTACGTCTCACAAACAACTTATATCCATAAATGATTCACATAAAAATTACATTAAAACACAAATAATCCAGAAATAAATAAAAGCATATGTGAACAATTAGTGGCAGTCTATTTGGCCTTATTTGAAACTGATATGGCAGTGGGAATGAAAGAGTTTTTTAAAGTCACATAATAAAATGAGGCCACTGTGCTCCTAGGAATGCTCAAATCTTAGCATCTTATTGTCTCTAAGAAGTATAAAATCTGCCTAAGTTCTCTTTCAGCAACAAGTTGATGGCAAAGAGCCACAGCTGCATTTCAGTTCTGGGAACTTGTGAATATCTTGCCTGTTTGACTGAGTAAGTGAATATTTGTGTCTGCAAGTGAGAAGAGTAATAGAATAAAGAAAGGACACAAAAAACTAATTCTGAGGAAAATAAATGGGCAACTTGCCCCATTTCCAAGTCCCTTCACATGTGTAGCAGCAACTGTGCAAAACCAGTTTATTATTGAGACCTGGTGCCTACTAAACTAAATCAAACTTAAATATAATGCTGCTACGGCTAACAGAATTCAATCCCTCACCCCAGTTTGGCTCCCAGCCTCTGCATGCTGCTGTAGTCCATCATTGTGTCTTTTTCTAAGAACGGAAACTCCTCATACTGTGCTTCGAGGTGCTCTCGCTAAAAGTAAACACAAGATGCAGGAGGGTAAAGGCGGAGAATCAAAATCAAACCAACAGCAGACTAACAGCCACATCGTGAGAAAGGTTGCTGTACAAACAAGACAAAAATGTGACTGTAGAGAGTTCAGCTACATTACACACTAACCTCAGCACTTCTCTGTACAAAGCTGCGAGTGATGCGCAGCATGTGTGTGTACTCTGTGAGCTCCAGCAGATTCTTCTGCAGCTTCTCTTTATTCCTGGTGACTTCACCCAACTCCACCTCCAGTCTCTGTAGCTGCTCCTGTGAAGCAACCCACATAGTAAACATTATAAACCAACATAAAGAGTGCTGCAAAAACAGCTTTCCTGTGCCTTGATATTGATTCTCTACGTCTCTGGACTGCTACTGGAGGGTTTGAACACATTTCTTCCTAAAGATATTCCCTCTTCTTGCGTTCTGATTGAGGTGGTGGAAATCGTTGTCTAACAAGTTGGGACAAATACTCTTATAGTTGTTTAAGTGGGTTAAGATCTGGTCACTGCAAAGACCATAGCTTAAGATTTACATCATTTTTATCACACCATTAAGTGACCTCTAGTGGGTGGAGACACTGTCATCCTGGAAGAGACCACTACTTTGCATCGATTTGCAGTGAAAAGTGGACCAAACCATGCAGCAGACCGTCCACCACAGCATAACAGATTCACACAGTCCCGTCAATGTAGGAGTGAAAAGTTTGGCTGTTTCCATTAATTTGTCACCTGTTTGCATCTAAGTAATATACAACAGCAATAGTAACAATAATGAATAATAATAAGTGAGTAACTAACCATGATTGTAATGACATGCTTGGGTAAAGGAGCCACCGGGTTCACATCTCTATCTGGCAGTGAAATATCTGCTTTCTTGATCTCCCTCAGAAGGTATCCTGTTAAAAACAAAGAACAATCTTTTCAAAGACACAAAAACAGTTTTTAAATGTATTAAAGTTTCCAAATACCAAGTCCAGCCTTTGAACAGCACAGCAATTGAAGCCAAATCTTGCCGCTCCTGTCTTAATCTAATAATACAAGGTTTAGTTAACCGAGAGCCACAGTTCATTTAGTCAAATCTACAACCAGCTGACATTTCTCATGACTGCAGGGTCATTGGCTCTCAATTCAGCTCAGTGAGGAGATCTGCTGTTAAGTGGTCCCTGCTTTTCTTCTACATTCCAGTACCTTTGCATTGATCTTGTGAGATGAAAAGAAAATTTTCCCTGTCCAAAGCTTGACTATGAATTGAATTAATAAAGATATAGGGAGCCTTACAGGTAAAGTATATTACAAAGACCAATACATGCTTACCCAGGATCCTCTCCATCTCTTCACATTTTTTAATCTCATTGACGTGTTTCCGCTGGAATGCGTTAACGTTGGGATTGAGCTGAAACAGGAGCAAGAGACATATTCAGCCCAGCAATTCATGATTAACAATCCTCATACTCACTCACCATGGAGACAGTTTGAAAAACCCCAATATCTTAACTTTAAAAAAAACTAAGATATGACCACAGCATGTAATATCTTATTAAACTTTATCTACTCTTTATAACAGAGGGGACTAAGTATTTGGTGTATGAAAACATAGTATCTGTACAACAGAATAGACATCATGAACCAAGCAAGTATGCACTATATTAGAAATGATAAGGGACCCATAGAGAGTGGAGTCATAGAGCAGAAAATAGCACAATGTAATAACGAGTGTGTCCATCATTTTCATCAGTGCCACACATCTGCCTGGTTAAGGAGTTTATCGATGTTGCTTCTGAAATGTTTTCCTGAAAGGCCAAGTTGGCAGACATTTTGGTGGATAGTATCACATTCAGATGCATCCATCAAGAGCTGACTGAAATAATTCCTTAAACTATAATTAGTGGAGATGTGGATAGTTAAGTGACTGGCTGCAGCCCGAACTGGCATGCCAGCAGCCTGTTTTCATCTTTATTATCTGCGGCATTTTGTCATTTGAATAAGGTTGCATTTTGTCATCACTACACAAAGGAGTGTCTGTACCAGCTACACTATCTGACCATTGTCCTTTAAAGCCACACCTGACTACAGTGTGGATCAACTCAGTGGCTGAGAAGTTGTCACCAGTTAAACTGCTCAAAACTTTTTGTGCACAACTAGCAAAAAAAATGTGATTTAGAACTTTTTTCTAAGTGAGATAAGCAGACTATTTGCATGCTGGGCTCATATTTATGTTCATGGATCATAAACCCTCCAATGAGTACACGTACGGGCCACTTTACAGCTGTATTCTACATCTGTAGGATGACTACCCTCTGCTAGTGTAAAGAAAAACGTCTGCTTTGATATAAAATCATTAATCATTGTTACATAACTTCTCACGGTACGGACTCTGAACAAACCGGTGGAGCTGAATTCCTGCACTTTGTTCAGCACTTTCGAGGTTGGCAAACTCAGCATTAACTTTCAAAGTGAGACGTATCTGTGTTTCGGGAGATCTTGGGACTTACGTCTCTGAACTCCACAAGCCCCAGCTCTCCAAGTTCACTGATGCAGTCGTAGGCTGATCCGGACTGCAGGAACAGCTGGGCCAGACACATCTCCTCACCCCGCAGCAGAGGGCACATCTTGACAGTTGCCTCTGATACTCCCCTGCTTCGCGGACGGGCTAACATTAGCAAGCTAACCGCTGCAGTTTCTGCAAATTAGACGTCAACGACGGGACCTCGAGTCCTCCTTAGTCCTTCTCATGATTCGGCTCAAGTGATAAAACAATATCTGACTTGCACAACGCTGACTTTACATAGCTACCGTCACGGCAGCGGCTGTTCCTGTTAGCGAGCTAATTGGCTAGCCGGGTAAGCGCCGTGTTGTTGATTCGTGGTTGAAAAACTTGTTCCATCGAGGCTGAATGTGAAAGAGTGAAGCAATCGGTGCTACGACCGCTAGACGTGACTTATCTCAGGATGTGGTGGCAACTCTTCTCATAGTTCATGAAGTTTTTAGCCGCCGTGTCCGTAACACTCCACGTCACTTCACTTCACACTGTTGAATACGATCAACTTCCACAGCAGCGAATCTGCCCCTGACCAATCGGCGCCGTCTGCTGGAGTCTGCGCACTACGCATTCCCTCGAAAACATGGTGGCTTAAAGCCCTCAACGCTGTCTGAAGGCAAAAGTGCACCTGTACGCGTACTCGTTTCCGGTGTTGGGACAAAAAGTGATCATCTGCCAAAAAGTGATTGTTTCATGTTTAAGCTGTTTTGTGCAGTTTTATGTGAGCAGACAGCTGCTTTTATCAGAATCAAACAGTTATAATGTTGAAATATGCATAATTTTATTTCACAGTTTATAGTGTAATCAGGCCTCACATTTAAGATGTATTGCAGGCAATCCTATAGTCGTTTTACCTATATTTAGGCTATGGCGTCTAATGTCATTTTTAGACTGTAATTAACATGATGTCTGGATGCCTTTTATATCTAAAATGATAAAATAAAATTGGAAACACCACATTCTCAAGATTTAAAAAACTTTTAATCACAATATCGTAAACATTTGTTTATTTAAAAAAATTTCAAAATCATACTTTCTTGACACCCATAACATCCTAAATCTAAATAAAATGATTTGCAAACATTGAAAACAATAAAAAACGTGACATTCACAACATACCATTCTAAACATTAAAAGCAATACATTCTACACATTCAAATCCAAATCAGTCATACCATCCATCCATTATCTATACACCGCTTAACCCTCTTTAGGGTCGTGGCGGGCTGGAGTCTATCCCAGCTGATTTAAGGTGAAGGCAGGTGACATCCTGGACAGGCCACCAGTCTGTCACAGGACTACACAAAGAGACAAACAAGCACACTCACATTCACACCTATGGACAATTTACAATACAATACAAAAACTTTATTAATCCCTGAAGGGAAATTCAATTGTCTGGGGTCATCTGTTTACTTTAGAATTAAATAGTCTAATTGCTGATGGTAAGATTGATTTTCTGAATCTTTCTGTCCTGCAGCGCAGGGAGAGGAGCCGTCCACCACCGATGTTTCGTTGCTCATTGAGGCAGACTCCATGCAGAAAGATCCCAGGCCCAGGCCGGGACATGAACCAGGGATCCTCTAGGTGCGACGCAACAGTGCTAACTACCGAGCTACTGTACAGCCCACATTCTAATCAAAGCATTCCAGATGAATACAGTTATTAAATTGTGATACAATCTGGAATCAACTGACATTTAAGCAATATTGCACAGGCATATTCATTCCTGCTGTATTCTGTATTATATTTTGTCATCCACAGTCAGCAGTGGTGAAAAAACAATGTAAAGACACTCCATTTCAAGTAAATTCTATACATTTCTATGTCTTGCACAATAAATGTGTGTAGCAGCCTGAGGCGGAGTTAGTTGCAACTACTTTAAATTAGTTTAATCGAGTGGCTCTCAGCCAAGGGGTCATTGCCCTTCTGTCAACAGGATAAATTTGAGGAGTTGTAAGATGAAGAGCGAGTGAGTGAGTGAGTGAGTGAGTGAGTGAGTGAGTGAGAGAAAATTTCCCCTAGCCAAACATGAAAATCCTTGAGAAACAATTATACTGACATATAGTACTTTGTCTATGTACTTCATTATTTCCACCTTTGCAGGTTGAACACAGAAGGGTCTATATTCATTGTCATAATTTATTGTTGCTGAATGGCACCGAAACAATATTGTTCTACTGAATGATGACTCTTTGTAGAAGCATCTACAACTTGAAGAAATTATGACCCAGAAACAATTCCATAAGAAACAAAGTAATAAGCTCACAGATGGGACAGAAAAAGTAAATTCATGGGGAAAAATGTACATTCAGTGAAAGTAATATCAAAAATATTTTTATTGCAAAAATGGTGCTCAAAAACAAGCATTTACATCCCCACAATCAAATTATACACATGTAAAAACTGTATTATTACATACTACGTCTGGTGGAAAAAGGTGCAATTACACTTCAGTGACATTTAAATACATCATCATTTCACTCTTCCATTCTCTGTGTGCATCTTCCTCTATGTTTTTCAGAATATTTTCTCAGTTTTCAAAGTGTTAAAGCACAGCACTGTTCCACACTTGTCTGATTTGTCTCCATGGAGTTCCAAGAATTGAGGCAGTAACAAAGAAGAAAACCAAAATGATGCCCTTAGCCAATGACTGAGAGTATGGCTCACCTGTGAGGGGTAAATGCAAAATAAGTAATTAAAGGCACTGGCAGTATCTGTTGTCATACTTAATCGGTGTCACAGCTGAAGAGTATGGGAGTGAATTTTGTATGGTGCATTATGTCATGGAGAATGCCAATCATTTACAATCAAAAACTAGAAAACATTCCAAGGACCAGATTAATTCCCACCTGTGTAATACTTGGTGACAGGAAATGCGAGCTCGGGCCAACACACATCATTCCTGCTACAGTCATATTCTGTAAAGTTGATCTGAAACCTGCAAGAAAGAAGTCAAAACTTCACACTCTATGTTGGAATCACTCAGGCAACTCAAACATGTAATAATTCATCTGACTTATCAACTCTCCTTATAAGAGGAGTGTCACCGTCTGATAAAGTACCTGGTTTTTGGTGGTCCTGTGTTGATTGGAATGTTAGTAAAGGTGACAGAGGAGGTGATGGGGAACAACTGAGTCTCCTCTGGGTCCACACATGAAGACACAGCACCTCCTCCACATTCCAGTGCCCAGGTAGTCAGACCATAGCTAAAAATAACCAAAAGAGAAATAGGACGTTAAGTGTATAGACAATTATTGACAGATCCTCATGAACTGAGAATAAATGTGCACACTGCATTGCAATACACATCTAATACACACCGGACTTCCAAAGCACGGATTTCTCTTTGAGGTATGCCGTCTACCATGCTGGTGACAAGGCTCCAAACATGGATATGCTGATAAGATGGAATTCCAGAGCATGCACTCCCACTGTCTTCTGTAGTTGTGCTTGAGTTCAGTCTCACAACTGGAATTTATATGATGTATATATTGCTTAGTTAGAACTGCAAATATTTTTGGCGAAACACTAAAATTTTCCTCTCAAGTTGAAATAAAAGTACGATGAAAATGAAGTTCAAATTGTTAACAAAAGCATGCTTTATACAAAGAGAAAATTGTGTCTTTGCACCATCTTCTTACAGCTTATGTTCACCCAGTCTGTCAGAGCGGAAAGGTCTGGGTTCCCAATCCTTGCCACAAATGTGGCTGCAGTCAGAGCATCCTGCAGAGCAGTAACTGTCTCTCTAAAGGGCAAAAATATATTTAACATAAATACACACATTTAAAGCATAAAAAAATGATTTCAGATTCAGTCACCTCTAAATAACTGCATTATTTCTGACTTGACAAGTAGAGTATTTCCTCTTTCAAACAATCAAAAACAAATACTCCAGGAAACCATGGAAACCACATTGAAAAATTACTGAAACATAACTCGGTACACATGAGATTTCCAATTAGCCTAACTGTATGAACATAGGCATAGGTTGTGTCTCTCTGCATATCTGCATCATGACTCCACATGGAAAACAAACTTCCAGGAGAGCTGAAAAATATGATTGTTAGAAGTTACAGAGGTGGAAAAGACTCCAGGAAGATCTGTGACCAACAAAAAAATCCATCCAAACAGCTACAGTAATAATCAGGAGGCATACTTTCCAAAATCACCCGAGTGCTTCTAAAGCAAAAAAGGCTTAAAAGTATGACCCAGCCAAGTATGTCACATGTCTTGAATCCAGAAGACCTCTGGGGTATTTTAAAGAGAAAGGCAGCAAAGAGTAGCTGAAAAGACCAGCAGAACATTTTGCAGAAATTTGTGCAGCACTGGTATCCTCCATGCTGAGGAAGATATAGTCTGTCATCAAAACAGAATGACATCCAGAGTACTAAAGAAAATGAAAGATTTAAATCTTTGTAATGAAAGATGTACTGGATTTTGTTGCGTGGTTTTCCTATTTTGAGGCCTATATGTTTAAAACAGTCAATCTAAAAATGTTTTTTATTTTCACATATGAGCAAATATCCTACTGTTCATATTAGAAGTAATGCAATTACTAAAAGAAGACACAATTTAGAATCATTTTCCATTTAAATGATAATGCACAGAGATGTACTCGCTTCAGTAGATCAAACATAAGCTAAGCCACTGACCTGAGGAGATTACATTCAGTCAGATTCTGGCGGCTGACAGGCAGCAAACATCCTGATGTTGAATTCTCCCCCAATAGAACTGGTTTCTTCTCAGCAGTGGAACAGAGTCCATCGCTCACTGGTTGCCAGATCAAATAACAGTAAAGGGAGGGTGTCTTTTAGTCAGCTTATGTGGATTGAACCGTTAATATCACTGTTAAGCTACATGTAGAAAGCCAGTTGTCAACAACATGATTTAATAGGTTTTACCTGGTTTCCAAAGATTGATTGATGTCCTCTGAATTAAGCCTGTATTATTGTCTGAAGTGTCCTCAATTCCAGCAATAACAGGCCTTCCCACCTGATAACCTGTCATTTAAAATGTATGTGTGTGTGTTATTTCCTGTAACAGGTTTTGTAAATAAAGTATTTTCTACAACACAGTTCATTTCCACATCTTTTCCCTGGGCAAAGTATTTTGTGCTGCTCTCACCTGGGTTCCCTGAGTTGGGTTCCCCCATGAATTCTCCATTTAGGAACACGGCAGAATACCTTGTAGTTAGTGCCACTGTTAAAAGGACAGAAATGCAAAAATGAGACAAAACTACATAAACAGTTCTACTAAATTTGACTTGAGATAAGCATTTTAGGTACTTACCACTTCCATTAAAGGCGATTGTTCCAACAGTGCGTGTCAGTGTGACCCCTGAGATGCCATTTCCTTCCCAGTAGAATTTGTAATCCAGGACTAAGCTCACATTTTCACATACCAGCCTCTCATCTTTAGATAAGTAACAACACATATCAGCGTTACAGTTATTTGTCAGTTAAAGTATTTTCAGTAATGATATGTTATAATCTCCTTACCTGAAGAGGCAGCTGTGTCTTCTTTGGAAATAAATGGACTCAAGTCAGTAGCCACTTCATCGACAACATCCACCACGACATCACCTGAAATACACAAAGACAAAAAAAAATAAAAGATGCCAGATTTCAAAAAGCACATAATAAAAAATTGCTTACATATGTTTAGAAGGTAAAGCCTACCCCCTTGTCCATTCTTCACTTTAATGCTCAAATCTGTCGGTAGTGTCAGTAAGGGAGATTCGGTTGGACAGGAGCGTAGCAGGGACACACACTCAACCTTGAAATTTTTCAAAAAAGCTACAGGAGCAGTGTTTGCACACCGGCCGAGGACTTTCTGTGGAACAAAAATGTACATTAGGAATTAGATTTCACAGATTTCTCACTTCACACAATGCAAAACGTAATCTACTAAATAAATTTAACAAAACAGACTCAACTAACCTGGGGGATAGTAAAGTACTCTTCACTTAGTGTTAAAATTGGACTCCCTTGAATATAGCCATTAACTGGCACCGGAGCTGACAAAACAGGTCTTTGGAAGGACGGCCCAGGATTTGATGCACTAGAGAGGTTAAAGGCCAAAAGACACAATGAAAACATGACACAAAAACGACAAAATAAATCACATGTTCAAAATATATTAAATCTTTTCTCACATTGTGTGCCCTTGGTAAAAGAGACCAAGGTAAGGGTTGTTTTCAGGAGGAGAGTGGACACATAAAAATGGAAACCAATCTGGGGAGTTTTCAGAGGCCTGCACAGAACACTGATAATCTGGAGCAGGTGAAACATATCCACCAAAGGGCCCCGGCAGACAATCAGCCAAAAACAGCTTCAGATCTTCACTGGAACAGTCCTGTTATGAGTGACAAAGAAATAAGTCAGTGCTGACTAATACAGAAGGAAACACAATTTTGTAAAATACACTCTTCTCTTGCTCTAACAATAATTCAGTAACATGACATATAAAAACCTTGTCACAGCAGCAGCGTACATCACACGCTCTGAATGTTAGATCACAGGGACAGGAGCCCAATGGTTGGTACACTTGGTTTGGAATGACTGTTTTATTGTCTGAAATGGAAAAGGGACTCATATATATTAGACATGTGGCACTCTCTAAGTGCTTACATTCTGAGCATGTAGGTGAATTATGATTCACTTACCAGATCCACTGTTAGTTGGAGACAACAGGGCATGTATCCTGGCTTGGATCAGCAGTGAGGCCTGAGGTGTACCGTCCTTACAAGCAGACACCTGAAGGGTTTCCAGGACACACAGTGGCTTTGGACAGCAGTCAGTGTTTGTATCGTTCTCACCACACAAACGCAAACTGTGATTCAGTCTCAGCTGAACTCGAACTGCAGTCTGGGGCACAAAGAAAACAAATCTTTACACAACAGTATCAGCTCTAGTTAATTAAATGTGGGAGGTATGTCTTACCTTAAAAAAATGTACATCTTACACTAGTATTATTTTTACATTATCTGCATATATGATGAAATCATTGTTTCCTGTAAGACTGGCCTCTTACCTTTCCCAGCAGCTCCCTTGTGAGCAGCCACTGTGTTGCCTCAGCGACACATGATGGAGAACCAGCGCTGCCTGTAAAAGAAGGGAAACCATCAACAACCACCAAATCTGCAGTGCTACATTCTTCTTATATTATTGAAATGCATTCTCCAGGCTGAAATAATATTAGATTGGTTAATATCATTGCATTTTCAGTTGAAATATTTTTATCCACACAAAGTGAATCCTTTTGGAAAGGGCAGGCCTTGGTTTTTGTTTCACACAGTAATGGAAGCAACAAATTTGATAAACCTCTAAGTCAATTATGAGTCATTCATTCTCAAATGATCACATTTTTTGTGCAATTTCTGCTCAGCTGCTTCTTTTTAAAGCATAAAATATGGATATTTAAAAAGACATTTAGGAAGTTTTCACCTCATTATCAAATGATTTCCAATATATTTTGAAATGCATTTTTTTCTTTAAAGATTTTTAAAGATTTTATTAATTCATTGTTTTTGAGACGGAGGTACGTAGCTCTTTCTTTCTTCTTACAAAAAAACTGCACAATCCCATAGTCATATCTCACTTTTTTTGTGTGACTCTAAAGTGGAGGAAGGGTAAAACTCTGGTAATCTCATCCACTTCAATAAAAATCACAAAAAGAGTCAGCACCAGGTCATGTTCTGGTAGATAGTAAAGCCTCTGTATAGCACTGGGAGCTCTGTTTGCCTTTTACCTGTAATGCTGGATGGAGACACTGTCCTCACATTCAGAGAGATGTCCGAGCTGTTTCCCAACAGAAATACACTGACCGCTGGTCCGGTTGTAGTGAGAAAAGACGGCTGGAAAACTGTACCAACAACAAACATGTGTGGTTGCTGCATCTCACCTTAGCAACACAAAACTAGCTAAAAATGAAGAACCTTTTTAGCAGTCAGTTGTGTTGTAGCTGCGAGCTTCTTAGCTAGGTTTGAACATTTAACTGTTTCAACGTAAAACTCGTGTAATAAAAGGTCTTACCGACAGTATTTTCCGTGTGAACAACGGAGATGAAGAGCAAAACGTATGCGAGCCGGACAGTAACAGACAATAAATTATCAATCTCCGCCATTGGGTTCAGCTCAGATTATCAAGTGGACATATTTGTAAACTGTTGCTGATTTCTTAGCAACGAAGGTCGAAACGAATCACAACCACAGGAGTCTTCTTCTGGACAAACAGCCATAAAGAAACGAACAACAGCGACCCCAGCTGGACAGGAGTGGTATTTACATCTAGCGAGGCCAGACCTTACACTGCTTACTGTTTTCATTATCTGTTTTTATTAGCACACTGGCTAACTAACTAAATTAATAAGAATTGAGTGGTTGAAGAATGACTGTAAGAACACAGACATGAAGAGAAAAAAATCAGGCATTTGTTTTTAAAAATCTCATCAAAATAATTAAAAGATCAAAAGAAAAAGATACAATTTTGAGCATCTATGTTTGATTTTTCAGTGACGCTTTTTTCAGATCTGTTTTTTTTCAATGCTTGGTTACAAATATTTATATTCCACTGTTGTCTTGTAGTGTACTATTTTTTGGGTACGATGTGCTGAAAATAAGAGATGACATAATTATGGCAAATGCTATTAGACTGAAGGCCAGAAGTAAAACATATGTACTCAAAACATAATGGTGTGAAATTAAGGTATTCTAACTTTTGACATATATTGGAAAAACATGCATGAAATCTATCACAAAACAATACGGGTAAGAGGTGGATTTAAAACTCTGAACATGTCTAGAAATGTTCTCTGTAAAAGATGACGTAATGATAACTTAATGCACATGTCTTCTGTAAAGTGAGATTTAAGGTGAAATATGATAACCTGACATCATGATCTGACCAATAGATTGAGAAAAGTATTATGCTGTCAAACCGTCACTCCTATCATACACCGTACAGGAGTGGAAAAATGACCAGCGCTCACAGCATAAAAGATGGTGCACAGCTCAGTTTCTTTTGTTCTTCTTGGGGTGTTACCGCTGCTAAGAATTACTCCTGGATTTTTTGTTGACAAATAAATCCTGCTGCCCTCTGAAGACTGACTTCTCTTGGTGATTTTTTGAAGATCTGAACATGGTCAAGTCATAAACTCTGACCTTGACTTGTAACTTAGTTTACACTTCAGTCTTTTCTTGAAACCAAATTTTATTTTCAATGACAAACTACACTGTCTCACACACCTACAAAAAAACATATTGTTATTTAGAGATCCTGATGGTGTAATAAAGAGAAAGAAATCTTATGATTAACTCTGAGATGTAATGTAGGCGGCTATAGGCCATTTTTTTTAAAAGATAACATAAAACTTTGCTTTACTACTCTTGAAGGACATTCTTGTGCCAGATATTGCACAGAAGAAATAACATGACAGAGAATGTATAACAGAAAAATATATACATATGTTTAAGTGTTACTAAAAGTTAAAAATAAGCAACTTAATAAGAATAGAATAGTAAAGGTAGAAGCAATACTAGCAATGATACAAAAAATAGTAAAGTAATATCGCAATGTGAAATTAAAATGTTGAATATTGACATGAAATATTGCACATGAAGTTAAAAAACTACAGACAATAAAAAAAATTGCACATGACAATGAGATATGCATGAGATATGTTGCATGTGAAAATAAAGCATTGTGCATTAAATTGAAAATACTGTACATAATTAAATGTGGAATATTGCACATGATGATGAAATATTACACATTATAAAGACATATTGCACATGGAATTAAAATGTTGCACATGAAACTGAAATACTAGACTGTCACGGCGTGGGGTGAACCCGAGCACACAGACCAGGGACTGAGGCAAGAACAAAGGTGGATTTTATTATTTAAACAGAGGTTAAGGGAGTGCTGGACGGGGTGGAAAACTGATGTCTGGAGTAACTGAACTAAACGGGGAGGGTGGGGGGTGACTGTAGCAGGAACCGGGGGCCCGGTTGGCGTCCTCCGTGGTGGGGGTAGGTAGGCGGCGGAGAGCGGGCAGGAGAGCCTCGTTCCAGGGGGGCGACAGGCGGGGTGTTTTCCAGAGCCGAGGGGGGCGCACGGCAGGTAGAGACCCTCCACGACGAGGGAGTGAAGATGATCAACAGGTGTGCTGCACCGCAGCTGCCCGGAGTTCCGTTAATGAGTGATTGGTGATGAACAGCAGCTGGACAGAGCAGCTCTGCTGAGCTGCAGCAGGAAGGTGGAGAGAGGAATAGGAGGGAGGTCAGGTGGGGGCTGAAGCTGGGACAGAGGAGGGAGCCCAGACATAGACATGATAATAAAACATTGCACATGATAATGAAATATGATGACAATTAGATATTGCACATGTTAATGAGATATTGGACATGGCAACAAAAATAGTACATATGATAAAAAAATTTCACATAATAATTAAAGATTTCACATGATAGTGAAATGCTACACTTGATGATAAAATATTGCACATAAAGTCTTTATGGTGTCATTCGCCAATAAAATTGAGCACCACCTGCAGCCTTCAGCCTCTAGATGTCGCTGTCCGTCTACGATCACTGCTCATCTGAGGAGAGAAGAAGAAGAATAGGAACTACATCACGTGACCACCAGGGAGGCAGCGTGCTGCTGATGTGTCTGACAACAAGAAGCACCTGAGCTGTGAAAATACTGAAATAATGTTCTCGTTTGAAACCCTGATGACGAGTCTGCAGGAGTTTGTGATCTCCGAGGAACGAGCGGCTGAAAATGTCAACAAAACTCTAAGGCTGTTCTTTGATAAACTGTCTGAAGCCTCCAGGTTGGTGCTGAACTCATCATGAAGTCAGTGTAACTCTCCCTGCCAGTCGCATGTGTAATCTGTGATGAATGATCCTGAGCAGGAGCAGTGTGAAGAGGAGCAAGGAGCGCTGTTTGGAGGAGGCTGTCCAGCTGCTGAGGCGGATCTCAGAGGATCAGCTTCGTGCATTAGAAGACAACAACCTGCTGCTTCTGGTCAGGCTCCTCATATCCCTGCAGCTGCAGATGGTCAGCATCTCCACAGCCTGCCGTAAAGTGGACCAGGTCAGGCCTCCACAGTGTGTATGTTCACTGTGCAGTACTTAACACGAAGTGGAATCACATTGCAACTTCACATTTGCCTTACAGATGTTGCAACATGTGGCAAAGGTGGACCATCAACTGGTGTTTCGAGAAACCCTTCAGTGTTTGCACTCCATAGTCCACAGTGAGCAGGTACAGAGCTGTCACTCCACCTGTTTTTGTCATATACACAACATGAAAATGTAAATGCGGCATGAAAATAGCCTTAGAGAAACTGACTTAGGGAAAAGCTTTAAAACCTAATTTCTGTTTTTATGGTTAGAAAGAGGCTTAATTTAGTAAATTGTTCCCAAAAGTTTTGAGCTGCTCAAGTGGTGACAAATTCATTGCGTAGATTTTATTCACACATTAGTCAGGTTTGGCTTTAAAGTACAATGATCAGGCACACACTCTTTTGACCAGTTACTGTAAAAGTCCATGCAGCTTTATTCAAATGATAAAGACGACGATTAGCTGTTTGGATGCTGGATGCTGCCTGTCAGATAGAGTTGTAGTCAAGCGCTTGAATGTCCACAACTCCACCATTTTTCATTTAAGAAACTGTTCCGGACAGCTCTGGATGGATCTGTTGGACTTGATCCTATCATCAAAATGTCTGTCGATTTCACCCAAGCCCATCAAGAACAGTGGAACAACGTTCTCCAAGCAGCATCAACAGTCTTATTAATCCTGTATGTCGCAGACGTGTGACTTGTGGTTTTACTCTCTATCTGCCTGTTATCATTTCCAAAACTGTGTATTTGATTGTGTCATGATGTTTATTCTGTTACAGAGTTGCTGCATTTTGGAACAGCAGATACTGCTTCCCCTATGTTACAAAGAATAAATAGAATTAAATAAAATATTACATGCTGTGTTTAGGGCTGCACAATGGCTCGGTGATAGCACTGTCACCCTAGGTCAAGTTGGGATAGACTCCACCAACCCCATGACCCTAATAAGAATTAAGCGGCATATAGATAATGGATAGATTGATACTGTGTTTATATTTTTGTTCACTATATTTAATTGCAGCTGACCTGGCTTTGTCTACTTTTCAGATTTTGTCTTTTGAGGACTTGCAGAGAGGTTGGTGCTGACAAACTGGGGATGAGCTATGTTAATGGATCGCTAATTTAATTTGAAAGTATTTACCAACTTGTGTCTTCTTTCTTTTACCATTTCCAGCCTGCATGTTCCTGGAGGACAGCACTATGGGTCGGGAAGTGTGGCGAGAGTCGTACATGTCCATGCTGAATAAAGTGTCTGAGTTATTCCCTGTAGTGTTGCAGCAAGAATCCCTGAGAGACGGACCGATGTGTTACGTCATTGTGAAGGTACACAAAGAGTTGTGTGCTTCATCAATCTGTGCATCCATCGCTATCATCATTAACTTATTGTGCGGTCTTTGTTACTGACCTGAAGTGGAATCTCTGCAGGTGTGTTTACAAATATTTCAGCTGTTGTCCAGTGAAGTGGCTCCTCTGGTGTGGGAAAAGGACCACAGGGGCCCCACGGTGCAGAAGATCCTGCAGGCTCTTATGGATATTATCCTTGGACAGGTTTCATATTTCACTGGTTCAGTCATTCAATGAAAAGATAGATATCTGTTGTTGTATGTTTCATCTAATGAGCTGGTGTGTGCTGTCTTGCAGTGCTGCAACAGGGACACTCGTCTCCTGGCAGGAACCGCTGTGTCCATGCTGATCAACACAGCATCAGAGAGCAGAGCTGGAGGAGCTGCTGGCTGGAGTCTGCTGCAGGTCTCTCACTCCGGTACGTAACCATCAACATGACGGCAGAAGTTACATGAGGGTTGCTATAGCTCAGATCTTCTCTGATTTGTTTGAAAGTTCTTTGTCATAAGCTGTGGATAATTAAAATCCATGATACCTGTGAAATTTTTTGATTGACACATCAAGTACTTATGTTCATTTTCTTTAAAACTGCTCATCTCAACACTATTAAAAATAATAGTCTAAAATTTTCAGTTTTTTCTCATTGCGTATATTTTGACATCTGACTGACTATCCAGCAATATTTTTGTTTTTGTGATGCAACTTGCGATAGCTGTTCAATCAGTTCTGAAAGTTCAACAAAAATAAAGTATTTCATATTAAAAATATTTTATATGGTTTGTTTTGTATCATTGTGACATGAAACTGTATGTGGTTCAGAAAACATCACTGGCTGACTTAAAAAAAAATTGTTAATGTGAGCGCAAAGATGGGATTTTTCCATAACTGCTTTGTTTTTTTTTTCATCTTTTGACTCACCCTTATTTAGAGACTATTTGATCTACGTCTTCAATATTACATTTATTCTGAATCAGTAATATGATGAGAAATAACTTTTATAAGCTCCTGAGATCTTGTTGTTCAAACATAGTGTCAAATTTCAATGTATGAACAAAAGTGGGTCAACAAGCAAATTAAAAAAAATAAATGGTCTCAAAAAGTACCTGATATGTCAGTCTAAAATTTCACAAATGTCTTCATAAAGATCCATATTTTGGTCTATAAATGTTCAGGTTAATGAGACATTGTCAAGCAGAAACTGCTCTATGAGGCTGGAATTTGCCCATGAGAGCAACGTGTAAATAGACTTAATCTTTCCGGCACCGTTTCCAAAAGAGCGTGAATATTCTGTATATCCTACAAATTCTACATCAGAGTGTGAACGCCTGTGGATTCTTTACTGAAGAGCGTTTTTTTCCTGTTATGTCCCAGAGCCCTGGCTGCTGATTGTCGGTGCTCTCCAGGTGAAGTGTAAACCTACAGGGAGGGACGCAGTGGACAGACTGGCTGTGAGCAGAGGCCTCCTGACCTGCTGTCGAACTCACATCCTGCTGAGTTCACATGAGGATGCCACAGAAGTAAATCCCGCTGAAGTTCATGTCAAAAACACGTTCTACTTTTGGTGTGTTTGCTTTAGTGCTAAATTCATTTCATTCTTTTCCAAAGTGTTTACTGTTGAGAGGTTTGTTTCCCCTGGTCTCTTCTTTGTGTGAGGAGAAGCTGGATTGTCACTATTTTGCCTTCGAAGGTGAGCGTCATCCAAGTTGTTTGTTCATGTGTTTAAACTGCAAAATCACCTGTTGAAATATGCCACGTTGTTGCAGCGTTGACACTATGGCTGAAGAAAGTGAAAGAATGTTTGGTTGATCTCTGGAAGATAACCGGTGTTCAGCTTCTGCCTGACAACAGCAGCTTGCAGCAGCAGCTCATTCACATCATCTGGACCAATGCTGAAAGCCCAGTGAGTCACTATAATATAACTTTATTACTACACTTCAAAATATTTTAAAATGTTTAAGTGAAAGGACATTTTTTGACTTTGGCAGCCAAATCATGCAGGATGATAATAAATGGTATGTAAGGATCTTTGTGTTGACATGATCAGAATCTGACAACATTACCATTAGTAAGTCATTACAATGCAGTTTTGTTTGAGGAAAAGAGTAAAAATAAGTTGAAACTTCCCAAATTTACACTCAAAGGAAGTGTTCATGAGTTGTATACATTTTTATTTTTAACCAAATTGCCTTCTGTCATTAAGAAATAAAGTCCCAACCGTAAGGGTTTTGATAAGCGCACATTTTTTTACCTTTACGTTCACGTTTTTTGACACATTTAACTTAAATTACAATAGTAGACATCATATTAAAATGCCAGTGCTCAGCTTGATTTTAACAAAGTTTCTATCTTATTTAAAAGCATTGTGTGTGAGAGGTACAGCTTGTTGGACACACAGTGCCCAACTGCTTTGTTTCCTAAGTACCCAGACACTGAGCTACTAAATGTTTCTTGGGCACCTGTGTATCATTTCAGTTCCTGCACAAAAGTGGTTGCAGATTGGGAGTTGAGAGCACCCATTTAGACTGAGTCAGTCAGAGGTGATTGCACAAGTGAAGAAGTGAGGCAAAAAAGCAGCAAAGATTTATCAGAGGTATCAAATGTAAATAGTTTTGCCTAAATGATCACTTTGGTTTATTCTAAAAAAGCAAATAAACTAATGAAAACTAGAAAATGGCAAATTAATAGTAGACTGGTGAGACCAAATCTTGTTTATTACTAAAAGGATTGGAGGATGGAGTAAATGTTTCAGCAAGAGATGAAAATGGCTGGAAGAGCATCACCGGGGGAGATATAAAGCATCTGCTGATGTTTGTGTTGAAAACTGCAGACAGTCAATGGCTACTTCTAAGAAAGTTACTCAAAGTATGAAATACAGCGTTTTTGTTTGACTTCTGATGTATCTGGCCAATTATTTTTGAACCCATAAATGCCGGGCAACATCTATTAAAAGGACTATATCTTCTAGACAGTTGTTTGTAAACCAATACAACTTTACACTTCTTAGTTTTGCTTTATTGCTTATTTTATTTTAAATTGATTGTGCTGAAGCAACAAATTTGTAACTGTCCCAAATATTATTAACTGGGCTGTAAATTCAGAACATCCCCAGTTACAGTCATTCTCTAAAGCCTCATCCAAAAATTGAGGCATCTTTACATCCAATAGTGTCACATACAATAACGGACCTCATGTTAACTTTATGTACTACACAGTGCTGCCAGAGTGTCTCATCTGTCTTACCATACATTGACAGGTGGAAGGAGTGTCAGAATTTGCACGCAGTGCCTTCGTTCTGCTGCTGGACCTCTATGAGAAGGACTGTGAGCAGTTTTGTGATACCAAGACGACTTTTTATTTTACCCTGCTTCAGCGAATCATGAAACTACCCTGGGAAGCCAAAGCCAAATATCACCGTCTTTGTGCCCTGCTGCCATATCTGGGTACTGACATGGTGAGGATTTAATGACTGTTACAATGTTAGTAATGCTGTAACATAATAATTATTGGTCATGATGATCTTGATGCATGTGTCTTTCACTTAGATTCTGGATCAATATGTGGAAATGCCCAATCATCTCCTCAAGTGCTTGTCAACCAATCACCTGTCACCGTGTGGGTCAGAGCTTTACAGATGTCTGATCCAGCAGCAGAGACGAGAGCTCTGCGATGGCTCACAGAAGTCTCACACTGAGCTGGATCTGGCCGGTCACTGGGCGAGGCGTTGGCAACCCGTTCTCCACGAGGCTCTGACGTCTGACATGACTCTTCTACAGAACAACAGCTCCACACAGTTACTTCCCTGCACCTTTCAGGTTTTCCCCTCTGCTGTAGACCATCTGCTGGCCTCTCTGGATCCATATGCCCCTGGACACCTCTACGCCTGGGCCTGCATCCTGAGCTCTTATCGAGCCGTGACCGGTGGTTCTCCCTGGACTCTGCAAGGTAGTTCCACCTTTGAAACCCTCCAGTTAGCTCTGGGCTCTGCTGACGACAAAGTCCGTCTTGCTGCTCTCAATCTGCTTTGCTACTGTCCAAAGACCAAAGACACTCCAACATCAGAGGAGATGACGATAATGAGGACGTTTATTCCTCAGAACCTGAACTGTGAGTCCTCCCCTTTTCGTCAGCATTTTCAGGCTGGAATGAAGAGATTTATGGTTCGTATCAGAGATGGCTGCTTGGCACATGTCAAAGGACAAAAGAGCAAAAAGAAAGGAGGTGCCAGCGAATCAGAGAGGGACAACGAGCTGTTGGAGCAGGGAATAGGTGAGAAAACTGATGGCTGCTGGTTTATTGTCACAGCTAACATTTGTCATATTGTATTTTGCGGTTTCTCTTAAAGTTTAGAAACAATATCCAGTGTTTAACTTGGAGATATACATTTCTATATTCCTAATGAATACAAGGCTTTTGGTGTCTGTTATAGCAGAATGTTGAAAGTTTTAAATTTGTAGATACAAAATGACCAATAATTAGATAAAAAATAGATACCCATATAGAGTTCTCAGCATTACAGCAACATACACTCCTAGAACAATGCGACCAGCAATCCCAAACTGAAATTATGAATTATTATTAAATTATTTGATAAATGAGAAACAGTCTCAAGAATCAGAACACAATTAACAGATAAGCTCTCTTGGTATCCAGTCTATTATTATCTGCCTTTATAGCATTATTTATAGTTTAAAACTATGTCTTTTTTTTTTGTAAACATTCCTTTTCCCTTTTCAACGACCTTTTTGTTTGTCATATAGAGTTTGTGGAATGGTTGAGCCAGCTTCCCTACAGTTATCTGGCACCAGGACACAGTTACCAGAGGAAGAAGACGGCGTTGCTGCTGCTGTCTGCAGTGCTGGAGACCTGCACAGACACCTGGAACCCTGACAAGAAGAAAGGACAACCTCCCGGTCAGTTTGGAAAACCAGAGATTGGAAAATGTGTGGAAAAAAACTCAAAACAAACAAGACAAGTTGACACAATGTGTTGAGACTATTTGATTCTATGCATATATGCAATTCCTGCCTAATGTTAACATTTCTCTTATATTTTCATGATTACTTTGGCTTTTAATCCGGCTCATGAAATATTTTTGCAGCAAATATGGGGTCTCTTATTAACTGTGCCAGACAAAGAGGACAGTGGGATTTCTTCTGTAGGACCAAACAACTGGTTCTTATCAGCTGCTTAGAAGATTCTACAAACGAGGTAGAGCTTTCTCACATTTCTTTGATATAATTCGAATTGATTGAAATTGAAGCTAAAGGACTTGTTTTTTCTTCTTCAGATTCGGGAGCTGTCAGCTGGATTATTGCTGAGATTTTTCCCATCCAGTTTTCCAGATGATATTGCAGGAGTGCTGCACACAAGAACCAAACAGCTTCTGTGCAGTCCGCGGGTGCAGGAGGCTCAGATGGGAGCGCTGATGATGAAACTCCTCCTGCAGAAGTAAGATCTGCTTCCTGCATACCTCAGTTCACGCGTGCTTCAGATGAGAAAGACATAAAGTTATTGTTTCTGTAGATGGCAAGACTCTGGAGGCTCCAGGCTGAGCAGTAACATTGCTGTCAGCAGTGGAAGTGACCCAGTGGCCTCCTGTGTGGTCAGAGTTCTGGTGAAGGAGCTACAGGAGCACTATCTGACAGCCAAGGCAGACACGATGCTCGCTGCCAGAACCAAACCGATACATGGTGAGACTTGAGGTTTATTTATCATAAATGATGTTGACCCTACAAGGCCATTGCAGTTCTGTAAATCCTGTCATGAATTATGCTGCAGGAGTTCTAAGTGCCCTTCAGAGATGTTTGCTCGAGGCACCCCACAGCATCTATGAGTTACTTGACCACAGTCTGAACACTGAGGTTCTGATTCTGCTGGAGAGCATCTCTCTGCTGCTGCTCGGTGTTCTCTACGGAGACCAGGACGTTTGTGCTACCGAAAAGGGTAATGGAGCAGTCTGTAGACAGGATACTAGTTCATTTTAGATTCTATTTTTGACACCACACAGCAAATTGCTCTCTTCTTTCTTAGATGCCCCGCCATCTTTCTGTGATATGGGAAATGCCATCAACTCTCTGATAGCCCAGGCGTCTTCAGGTGGTCAAGCAGATGGAGACGAGTGTGTCCTGCTGTCTGAGGAGCACAGCCTTGTTCTCACCTGCTGCTGGGTCTCCCTAAAGGTACAGTAGAACAAGATGCACCATTAAGATGCATGACTTGATGTCTCAGCATTAGCTAAAGCCTAATTTTTTATTAGTTGTGTGTGCTTGCTGTATTTTCCTATCAGGAGATAGGCATTCTTTTAGGTTCACTGGTGGAGAAAATTCTCGCAGAAACCAAAGAACCCAGCAAGTGTCTTCTATCGAAACAGGATCTAATGAGAGCATCAAAAGTATTCAAGAATATTCTTCTCAAATGTCGTCACTGGGTACGTTTTATAAATCGGTTAGCTTGAAATCTGAATCTCCTGGAGTCCTATGTTTCTTTCTGAAAAGCATGCTTTTCCTCACCAGGGGGCAGTAGAAGGATGCTGTATCGGCTTCACAAAGTTCTGTGCCTCTCTGTTGAGCAGCACTGATCCAGAGCTTCAGGATATTCCAGCTCAAATGCTGAAACAAGTGAGTAATGGTGCATGCTGATATGTATTTTTTTACTGATAAAAGGAGACTCTGGACTGTTTGCTATTAGATTGTTCTCCACTATCTTTTTACAGGGATTGCAGGTTGTTCAGAGCCTTCGTTCCACATCTGTGACCCGGCGGGCTGCAGGGTTGCCGATGTTGATCCTCTGTGTTGTGTCAGCAGAGGAGGCCAGTAAATCAAGACCACTGTTAGCCCACAGTATGCAAACCTTACTGGAAACAGCTAAAACCCCCCTCAGTGAGCACTGGGACCAAACACTGGACCTGCCACAGGTATGTAGACGTAACAACAAGAGTGAGGATGTTGGTTATTGCAACTACAAAGACAGATGTGACCACATGGGTGTCTTTTCCTTTACAGGTGTGTGCGGTTCACACTCTGCAGGCTCTGGTTCGTGGTGCAGGTTTAGGAGGAGCTGTTCTTCAGTTTGCGCCTGCTGTAGCTATTTTGTCTCTCACTCTGCTCAGTTCTCCCTGCTGGGCCATGAGGAATGCTGCTCTGCAACTTTACAGTAAGACAAAGGCACTTTTATAGCTTTGCTTTTTGTCTGTAATATGAAGGACTGCATTAAGGCTAGGCCCTGTCCATTAATGTGCCCATTGTTTTCTCTTTGTTTTTTGTGTAGTTGTTTGGTCTATACGATGCCAGAAAGTAGAAAAGGTTCCTAAATGCACCAAAGAAGCCAATTGTAGTTCATCGGTTTATTTTTTTATAGAAGTCAAACCAATATGGTAAATACTCACTAGTATTTTTGAAGTTGGAAACTGTGAATTTCTGGCTTTTTAAAATGTTTTTGCTTAAAACCCAATTGAAACTATTTAATATCTCAGTTACTACAGTATTCAAAATCTGTTTCCAGGTTCTTTATGCTCGCGAATGCTCGGCCAGAGGTCCAGCAGTGAGGAGGCTGGTCCTACCCAGCATGGCATGTCCCCTCCTGCCTTCTTTTTCCACTACCCTGGGCTCCAGCCCTTCCTCCTGGATGAGCTGAGAGGGGCAGCACAAGTCCTCCAGGGTCCACCTAATGAGGCCAAGCTACACCTCCAGCCCTCACTCTATCCCATCCTCACTCTGCTGTCTCAGCTCCAGCCTGGTGTCCAAGATTCAACAGAGTACTTTTCACTTTAGAATTACAACAAACTGATTCTGTGATCTTATTGGTGTGACTGACTGAAGACAACTGGTTTAGGGAATAGTTTGACATTTTGGGAGTTGTGTGCATTTGATTTCTTGCTAAAAGTAAGACAGGAAGATCAATACCACTCTCACCCCTCTGCAGTAAATGTGCATCTGGAGTCAGCTGCCAGTTTGTTTGGTGAAATGCAATAAGCAGGAGGAAACGGTCAGCCAGCTCTGACTGAAAGTAACGTCATCTCTCATGTTATATTGTCATGTGACACTTTGCAGTTGCTCCTGACCAACAGGTGGTCTGCAGCATAGCTTCCAGAAAATCGTTTTTACTCTACTTTGTGCAGTTTAAACAATCTAGAATATGGTAAAGAGTGAGTTTTATGGGTGCTGGCTGAGGGATTTCAAGACCGTTTTTGCTGTGCACCTCTGTTTCCCATCTTTATTTAGAGCTAAGTTATGAAGCTTCATGATGCTGTTTCTTTGCAAGAATGCAAATAAGCATCTTTACCAAAATGTTGGACTGTTCCTTTAATTGCTCAGCATTTATGCTGTATCTATACAAAATTGTTGGAAAGGACAAAATTTAGTACAAATATATATATCTGTTGTGAATTTTATTTGACCAGATGAATGTCCTCTGGTTTTTCCTCTGCCAGAACTTTGTCAGACTTCCTGCCTCCGTTACTCCAGCTGTCTGCCAGTCCTGTTTACAGTGTGAGAGTGATGGCCTCCAAGGCTCTGGTTGCCATGGCTCCCCCCTCAGACTACATGAACATCCTCATCAAACTCACAGCTCAACTGCCCAGTGCACAGGAGCGCTGCTGTCACAACCAGCTCCATGGCCAGCTGCTGCAGATCAAAGCTATTCTGGAAAGAGCTCTCAGTGCAGGCAGGTGAGACTTAAAAGAGCTGCTTATTCATTCATGTCACATCGAGGCTTTTAAACCCGCTGCTTCATTCATTCTCAGATACTGTCGGGCTTTGAAATCCTGCTGGGCTTTTATTCGCAGGGCCCCTTCAGATGACCTGAGTGAGGTGCTGATCGGGGTGCAAGCCTCGCTGTGGCTGGTGACTGAAGCTCAACGCTGCCCCCTAGTGAGAGCAGTGTACCTCGGAGTGGCAGACTCTCTGAGAAGCCTGTGCTGTGAGACCTTCCTGTCAAAGCTCAGTCATACACTCATGCACAGCCTCCAAACTCCTCAGCAGGGTCTTCAGGTGTGTGACTTGCTGACGTAAACATTTAGGTTTTCTAGTGGGATATTTTAGCCTTTTATTGATTGTATAGAGAGGAAACACTGGGAAAGTGTTGACAGGTAAATAATGTCTCCAGTCTTGAATCAATCCAGTGATATTCCAGTAACATGCAATGCTAGGGCCTTGAAAATCTAATTTCTCAATTTTTAATGTGAATAATGGGTTCTTAAACAAACACAACGTTGCTTCTGCACTCTGCACAACTGCATGCGACTATTATTGCATTTGTGGTTGAATCAGTGGTGCATGTGGTTAGCTTCCGTCACTGTATTGTTTCATTTCGGCTCCGTATGGCTTTAAATATAACAATTGTTTTAGCAGCACGCCACAGGAGTTCAGGACTGCAGTAGTTTCAATACAAAACTTAGATAACACAATCATAACAGTTCATGTGTGCCACAGTCTTAAAGTCCCTCTCTGGTCATTCAGTCAACCTCTAAAAACCATATGGAAAGCGTCCCTTCTTGCCTGAAAATGGCTTAGATGTAACTCTACATTATTGTTTCCCCAAGAATGCATGAATCTATGACGTCCCTACCTCACTCTTTACTCACCCCTACATGCTGGTTGCAGCTCGAGCACACTAGCTCACCTATGACTCTTGTTAAACATTTTAAAACCACTCTGCATTCGATTTTATTATTGGAGTAACTCAGCAATGCATGTCAGAACCAGAAACTGAATCTGGAGAAGAATAACGATACAGAAGGTAACACCCTGCAAGTTGACAGAACTGGTTTAATACATAAGAAATCCCCTAGAAGCCTGAAACTGTGTTCTTGAGATTGTCATCAGAACACTGCAGGTTCAAGACAGAAATGCTCAGCTGTGGTGTTGACTGCTTTTTTTACTCATGAGATGTCTTCTAGTATTAAAAACAAACACCATATGGGCATGTTAAAGTGTTAAACGTTGATTTTCACTGTATAGCCTTAATCCCAGCTCGGTTTATCATAGTCAGCAATAGAAGCAGCTGGTCATGATCACGCAGCGTATGTAGCTGGATAAAATCACTTCATGAACCAGCTCCACTAGTTATCTATCTGACTGCAATGATACAGACATGCACTGAGGAAGCTCTGACTCACCGCTGCAGTCACAATCAGTGTGGGTCTAATACATAATGTATGTTACTGTAACATAATACAGCTCAGCCTTTCTCTGTAGATGAGAGGAATGCAAAATGTGTTGTTGTGTAGTGCAAAACACAAGGGATTGCACCACTAGTTCTGTACAGAGCTGTTGAACATTTGCTGTAAAAATAGTGCTTTTGTACCAAAGTGAAAAGGTGGCTCAAGTTTTTAGGGGCTTTTAAACAGCTACCAGGTGTTTTTTTCCCTAATGCTGTATCTGTGTCATCTCCACAGGTTGGGCTGTCATCCTTCCATCAACAAGCAATCCACTTCCTGTGTGCAGATCTAAAGTGTGCCTGTAAAATCTGGGACAGCTTCTCTGCAGCAAGTCCCGACCTGAGGCTCTCATTGGTCACGTGGGTGCTGGATGGACGGGGATCGCAGCAGACGGGCTTGAAAGAAGTAATCCAGAGGGTGTTGCAGGTGATCTCTAGACTTCAGCATAAACAAAACAACCTGTACAAAAACCGGTCTGGCAGCTTCATTTGTAATGACCTCCTTACAGCATAATGTGAGGAAATCTTGAAGGAAAGGAGAGGCCTAAATATAAAGCCCATGAGGCTGAAATCTGTCTGGAGATCTTAATTCCCCTCCAGCGGGTGAAAGGGTGTGTCTATGAATTGTTATATTCTGTAACCAAAGAGTCTGAAGCACAGTCATGCTGAGTATATCTGTACTTTTCATTACTTTCTGTGTTAAAGGTCTTGCAGGTCATTTAAATAAACTCTTTTTGGCAGCATGTTCCATTATCTCCAGATGCGATAGTACTTATCTACAGACAGTGGCTCTATAAAGACTACTGTTTATGTGTTTATTTAGCAGAGTTTGTTCACACACTTATTATAGTTTAACTTACTTGTAGTAAATGACCCTTTTGCATGCATCAGATTCAGTTTTACTATAATATTTGTAATGCAAAGTGAGGTAAATGATAATAGAAAGTTTTAGTAACAATACATTGACACTGCACACTGTAGATTGGTAACTGGATCATTTAAAATAGAAGAAAAGGACTTGAACGACTCTTTTTAATTACTAGAAGCGCTGATCGTTTGACAGGTAAATCAAAGGACTGAGCTAATACTCTCTCTGTCTCCAGTCAAACTTGAGGGAGGCCTTGTTGAGTGACAGTGTGGAGTACCGCAGGACCTACCTCGCAGCCCTGATAGCAGTGACAGCCCACGGTGATTCTGTTTTACCCCAACATCTGCTGCACTCGGCCCCACTGGAGGAGCCAGTTCTGCCTGAGTGTCTGGATTTGTTGCTAAGGGACCTGGAGGCCCAGAGAGGCGGCCCAGAGTTTCTATCCCAGGCCCTGTATGCTGCTAGTCTGCTGCTTTCCCAATGGACAGACTCCAGGTTTTTACACGCTTGATTGTCTTTTTTAACTTCATTATACAGTCTCATTTTGGAGCACTTCTCCCTGCAGCTCTGACTTTCTTCTCCTCTTATGCCAATCAGTCTAAAGATATCTGCGTTGGAGCGCTGGTGTAACATCTTGGAGTACCAGCGGGCCCCAGACGCCCCTGAAGCGCTCAGGATGGCGTGTGCTGAAGCTCTGTGTGTAGCTGGAGCTCCACTAATGAACAACAGCACTCAGCCTGCCTTTGTGATCAGGTATGATGGAAGTCAAATCAGTTTTTCAGTCTAAAGATACACTGTGATAAAGTTAAAAATATGAATATCTCTGGTTTAGGCTCATCAACACAGGCCTTTACTTGCTGCAGGACCAAAGCCAGCAGGTGAGGATGAAAGCAGCCTGCTTTACCTCAGTGCTCCACCATGCAAGAAGAGGAGAAAGGAAGAAGAGCATCTACCTCATGCAGGTCAACCAGGCTCTGCTGCTCCTCCTGGACCTGCTGCTGGAGGACTGCTGGGACACTCCTGGTACCCTAGAGGTGCTGCTGTGTCACCTGCCTCAGTGTGACCTCAGATCTGTGCTGAGAGAGGCGTCAGTGGGAGGGTATGTTACCTCACTGGATCAATATACTTGGAAAAACGTTAAATGAGCATTGCTTAACTGTCAGTGTTTCTCTTTCATTCAGGTGTTCCACTCTGTATGAGCAGGACGAGGCCAATGTGTTTGCAGAGCCCTCTGTGATGTCTGCACATGTGCTGCAGTACCTGCTGCAGATGGCTGAAAAATACTCTCAATCCTCTGCTCTGGCATCGAGCCTGAATTCATGGGCAGAAGAGAGTGCTACACAGGTGCTAGACAATCTTACTGTCTGCAAGAAGCTCCTGCCAGGTACCAGCTTAGCATTTTGCCCTGGATAGAAGAATGTGGTTGTTAAATTCATTTGTATATGATGATTTATTGCAAATTATCTGTGTCTTTATTCTTTCTGTAGCTGAGACATTGACGCCCAGTTGGCTGGCTCTCCTCATGGACCCCCGTTTCCACAGCAGCCTGTGTGGCCTGTTCACTAGAGCTGCCTTCCTCCTCCAGCTGCTGAAAACATCTGATAGCATACAGCACCTCTGCGATCCTTCATCCGTGCACACGAGTTTACAGGAGGTTTGCAGTCTGCTCGCTCAGAACGGTGTCCACTTTCCCTCGGCGGTAACAGCTGCTGTGGCTGGAGAGCTGCTGCTGTGATGTAACACAGACGCTTTTTTATACGCTCAGTGGGCAAAGCCTGTTGGACGGCGTGTCCCGGGATGAAATGACCTGTGGATATTTTAAGGCTGCTGATGACAGACACATGTGCAGCCTTATTCTTGAATGAATATCAGAAGTGCTGATGCTGCAGTGCATCAGCAGTTGGGAGGCTGACTGAGTTACGTAAGAGCTCAGTTGCTGCAGTCACTTGTGTCCATCATCACATTTACTGTGATGAATAAGAGACCCTCTGGGCAGTGGGTGCTGTGTGCAAATACACAAAACGGTGCACTGAAACAGCTGCTCTTCATAGGCTCTCGAGGCCTGTTTTTGCAAGAAAGCTTTTAAATAGGGTTTATAACATGACATTTTCTGAAACTTTATTCATTTTTAGAATAAGGCTTTTCAAATAGAGCTACAGTAAGAGGTCTGTCTCACTTTCACCTCAAACACTGTGCTTTTGTCCCTTGTTGTTCAGAGCTATATACTTGCCATGTCTCAGCAGGAACAGCAGCAAGACTCAGACTGGTGCACTGATGTAATGCTACAGCATTTAGAGAACATGATCAGCCCTATACAGTGTGTAGCCTCTAATGACAAGCAGGCAAAATGCAGGCTTTGGCATCTGATTTTAAATGTATAGCAGTAACCCAATAGCAGTCACCCGTACTCTTGACAGAAAGTTTCAGTTTAAAATTTTAATTGAAATATTTCACAGTTATGGAAACCCATTTAAAAAAAAAACAAAAAAGAAATTGCAGTGGGTGCTGTGTGCACATACAGAAAAGTAACCAAAATTAAGACCTGCTCCTCATGAGCTTTCAAGGCTTGTTTCTACAAAAATGCTTCAAATAAGACTTAAAAAAGGTCATATTTTTTAAGTGAAGCTTTACTTGTTTTTAGAATTTAAAGCTGTTTTTACGCAGAGCTGCAGTAAGGTCTGTCTTTCTAATCACATTCACCCTGAGCTTAATGCTTTTGTCTTGTGCTGTTCTAAGCTGTATACTTCATCAGTAAACCTCAGACCGATGCATTGATGTAATGCTACAGCATCTGGAGAAATTGCCTGCTTGGCACCCAGCTGGGGAATACAGTGTGTGGTTTATTGTTCCATTAGAGGCCTTCTGCTCGGATAAGTGTCCATTTTCCAACCACATGAGGGCAGACAATGATTGACTGGATGCGATAGAGAGTTGGCGGTTGCCCCGCAACCGACCACACACTGGAGCAGTCTTACATCATCAGATAGCCCACTGCTTTTGTTTGAGATGGGTGGCTCTCAGTATCAGACAAACACTGACATGAAAGTGTTTATACATGCTATGACTGGCCATGTTAAGGTATTAATTAAATGTATACGGATGCTTACCTGTGTAAGAGTCTAACCAGTCAGTTAATCAGCGTGCGACGACAATGTAGCCCTATCCGCACTTTCATTGTGTATGCATGAAGAACATCTAAATTAGGCAACAACAATGACAATAAGCTTGTATTAATGATTCATACTTAAACCTTATGTAATGTGTTTCCTATGATGCACACCCAGATCCACACCTGCTGCGTGGAGTTCTGAGATTAACATGTGCCTCATAGGAAACTGTCAGTGATTCTGTTTGAGAAGAGGATTCAGAAAAAAAGAAATGATCAGTCAAAATGAAAAAGTTGGACAAACTTTGAATCATTCAATCAATTCTTTAAAAAATTGAATTGCGCCACACTTAACACCTACCATGTGCTTTCTTTTGATCAAAACTTTCTGCTGCTCACCAAATGATCATATGATTCAGCTTCTTACATTTGTAAGTGTTTCAAGCCAAAGCTGCATAGCAGGCAATCATATAAACTTTACTTCAAAACAATGGTAAGAAACACATGTTGCTTGAGCCTGTCGGCATGCTTGAAAATAAAGGTTGAAATTTAATGGAAAGATGTACTCATTTTGGTTTCTGTTCTTGCTTGAACAGCATGCAGTATTAGGGCTTCTGCCTCAACCTTGAAGACAAAGCTTAAGAAGTGAGTTTTAAGTTGAGCAGGGTTGTAAACCTCCTGAAGGCAGAGTGTGTATAATGGAGAATGACCATCTGGCTTAATAAAAGCTGGCCGATCGTTACTGCGAGTCTCTGGGCTCTCAGTAAGCCTGCGTCCTGCTAATTAAATGATTAACTATGGCAACAGGGAACAAGGCCAAGTAGGTACAGCCACTTTGATGGGTGGGTGTATGTGTGTACATAAATACAGACATTTGTGCGCCACTTGGACTATGAGTGTTTTTCCACTGTTGTGTTACAAGTAGCCAGAGGATCCTTGCTTTTAAGGTTAAAAAAAATGGCAAGGCTCAAGTGTTTTTCATTCTACAAATGGAGTAACAGTATCAATCTTAACAACCTTCTTGATGTATGGGTTTTGTCAGTGTAACTGTGCACTTTGATTTTTAAGATTATCGGTTTGTCCTGAATATAATAAACATCTGGAATGAGCTTGTTTTACCAATATGTCTGTTTTTCATATGATCAGTGCTACTTAGTCTTATTTTCCAGAGCTTGATATATGCAGTAAAGCATATTGGAAACAAAGACTACTGCAGCACTTTTTCTGCAAGCATCAAATACTTAAAGAAATGGACTGTATGGATGAGCAGCCCTTTACAATGTGGAGTCTCTTATAACACAAAAATGCAGGTTTTGGCTTTTGGTGTATCAGCGTATTTTGGTAAGCTAATAAGAATTTAAGTATTTTGAATTTATTAGTATGACAATCATCCAGCAGCCGTTTCTCCTACTCTTGACAAATACTCTCAAAACTTGACTTAAATTATCCGTTATGGAAGCGTGTTACTAAAAAATAAATACAAAATACATTTTGGAGCCATTTTTATAATTTTGTATGCGAAAATTTTGAGATAGTTGAAATATTTAACGCAGTATAAGAAGTATTTTGATTATTTTCTCAGTAAATGTACAAATACTTAATAATATTAATAATATTGTGTACATATACTTTAGTAGAAATCCTGCATTCCGAATCCTACTGAAGTGAAAATACAAAAATATTAGCATCAAAATACACAAATTGCAAAGAGTTAAAGTATTTGTTTTGCAGAATGGCCTGAATGATTTTGATAATACTATTGAAATATAATTATTGGTATATTAGTGTATACATTATTTTAATGTTGCAGCTTGAGCTGATTTCAATTACTTTATATACTGCTTGATACATTATTATTCAATTTATATTTTACATTCGCAATTAAGGGGCAAAATACCTCGTAATTAAAGTGGAGTACAAAATAAAATATTTGCCACCAAAATACAGTGGAGAAAAAGAGTAAAATAGCATGACATGGAAATACTAAAGTACATCAGTTGGCTAAAAGTACTTGTCTGTTTTCTGCCTGTGGCCAAAAATACTGGGACTGTATGAATGAGATGAAATGAGCAGGGAGTGATGGAGTGTACCACACAGATGTTGCGGGTTTGCTCTAGTGATTGCCTGAAAACTGAGTAAGCATTTATTTGAAAAGTGGCTTAGTGCACACTGACTGTGTCACGCGTTGGCTGCCCTCATTACCAACAATGTCCAGGGCCCCTCTGTGTTGGTGCTCAGGCTGACGGAAGCAAACACTGCTGGCAGCTGTCCTCTAACTCCTGACCACAGGCAGCGATAAACAGGCCTCATGGGGAGCAGAGGAAGCCTGGGAAACGGGAAGGTTGGGATTGGTCAGATGTACCAAGCACTTAGAGCCAGATAAGACTCCACAGTCGGACGGGGATTATAAATGGAAAGTAATGACTCAGTGTGTTTTTAAATGAAAATGGAAAGCAGACCAGCTATTTATAGACGACCACAGAACATGTAATAAGCATGGAAATTGGCCTTGGAGTGGAAAAGGGGAAAACTTTGGGATGGCTTACAGAAGCAAGCATAAACATCCTTTTATCAAATCAGCATAAACAGAAATGTGAATGAACATCCTTGACTTTTTCATGATGGTGTTGATGATGTGATGCTTCTCTCAAGGCTACATGCCAGGATAAGCTGCCGGACTGTTTTGCAGCTGATATCCTGTGTGTGTGTGTGTCTGTATGTGTGTGTGTGTGTGTGCGTGTATGTGTGTGTGTGTGTGAGAGAGAGAGAGAAGCTAGTGAGGCTTTAGGACCTTGAAGCTCGTACTGCAAAGCTCAGCTCCTCCTCCTCTTCCTCCTCCTCCTCCACCTCCACCTCCACTGAAGGCTGTTTACGAAGAAGGCTGAGCTCCTCTGACAAAAACAAGGGCTGGGACTGCTGCGAGAGGAGCAGTGTGTCTGATGCACATTCAGCACAGGCTCTTGCTCCATTATACACGTTTTGTATATATTTGTGTTTCTGTGCTTTAGAGAGAAACGAGGCGCATCATGTTGTCTGTGAATTCAGCCCGTCAGCTCTGCAGGATGTTTTTCTCTCTGCACGTTGTTTTCCTGAGCGTGGCCATCGTGGAGAGCAGTGCATCAAATGGAGATCAAAGAGGTAAAACAAACAAACAAACAAACAAAAAACATGGATTGTGGATTATATGTGCATTTTTTCATTCAATTCCTCTTTTGCTGTGAAAAATAAACAAGCAAAGAATTGTGAGCTTGCCGCTGTTTACACGCGAAGGGGTGATGTTTAGTGTGTTTACCATCTGTTTATGTGCAGGACTCATGTTGTTTTTGTTGTTTTCCTCAGACTGCATGACATCCAGAGGTGTGGATTACAGAGCAGAAGAACAGAGCTCCTCCACAGGTCTGACCTGCCTGAACTGGACCAACACAACCAGAGACTATGATGTTAACATCCATCCTGATTCACAGACAGGTAAACCAATAGTTTTTTTAATGCAAGGATCAGTGAATGTCCCTTTGGAGTCTCAAAAATGAAATTTAAAATATCACACATGTTGATGAACACAACACGATGACAAGCTTTATTGAGACGAAACAGTGTAATTAGATTAAGGATTGTAAGTAATTTTACAAACATGTAGAGCAACAAACTGAGGAATTTATCTGATTTGTCTCCTTAAGTGGCTTCTTTTCTACAGAAACTGCACTTTCTTTTGTGTGTTCTCATGGCAGCCTGTTCATTGTAGTGTGATGAAGTCATGTTAATGATTAATGAATCCAGCGGTTTGCCCACACTGGGACACACACACACACACACACACACACACACACACACACACACACACACACACACACAGAGAGAGAGACATGCCTGTATTTCCACAAGGCATCAGTAAGAGACATGTGCTGTTTTCATCGTTCCTTCTCTAGGTGTTGGAGATCACAATTACTGCCGAAACCCAGACTCCTCCGACAGGCCTTGGTGCTACATTGCTGGCCCAGATGGAACAATCCAGAGACAATTCTGCACAATTGAGCCATGCAAAGGTCAGTAAATGTTGTACAAAGCATTAATTATTAACATTTGTTGAGTATGTATAGGGCATTTGTCAAAAAAACTGCCAGAACGCAGCTGCAAATGTCTGGTCTGGCAATATTTAATAGGCTTTTTCCAGATGAATAGCAATACAAAACTGAAATAACTCTGTGAATGCTCCGTGGGATTTGTTCTCTTCATTCTGCTGCCAATTACCGCTTGTAAAACTCCTATTATTTTAAACAAGTGGACTCTGCTCGAGAAAAATAATGAGGTTCTTTTTTTGTAGCTATGCAAATTTTCTAATTAGTTGACACAAAAAAGATGCAGCCAAGTTGTAAACTTATATGGGTCAATAAAAAAAAAAACTTTAAAAAGTTTCCTTGTGGTACAAATACCACAAATAAAGCATGTGTACGTCATTGTTGGAGATGGAATACTGGCTATAGACTTTTCCCAGGTAAGAGTTTTAATCTGTTGTAGGTCATTTGGTCAGTGTTAAGCTACTGGCAGAAGTCTTGTGTACTTTATCCTTTGTTTCCCTCTTATCTCCAGAGCCAACAAAGTGACACAATAACAAAGCCCTGCACACACATGTTGGAAAGTTCAGCCTGAGGAAAGGCGATGACCACGCCCAAAAACCAAGCTCATTGGCACACAGAAACAGGCTCTCCTTGGAGACAGCAGCTAATTGGCTGTTTCACTTTATGACTTCATGCCCTTTAACTCGGGCAGAGTTCATAAACAACTTGAGGAAATGGAAAAAAACTTAAAGAGCAGATGTTTTCATCTGCAGCCGAACCTTTCTGTCTCTTGAAAAGGAGTTGAGCAGGAGGAGTGTGTTTATATCTGGTGTTTATAAAAAAAAAAAAAAAACGCACACGCTTGCTAATCTTCTAAATGATTTACATTCCAATAGTTTCATGAGTTCAGTGGCAGAGCTTCGGTCTTGCTGTCTGGGAGGGTTCTGCATCAGTGGTAATGTCATTGGACCAGCAGTAATAGGAAACCACACGCTCCAGATGATGCTCCATAGTGAACTCAAAGTGTAGTGTAATATGATGTAGTAACAAATGAGGGGACTGTTTGTTGGGATGCTTTGTAGAGCCTCTTATTTTTAGTGTGTGTTAATGAGCATGGATGTAATAATGGGATTAAAAAAAAGAGCCAGTACTGTGTGAAATGCTGTCATTGTGCACTGAATGTAATCTGATATCAATACACTCTTTGATGTGATAATCAATAGATCAGATGTTTATGGAAAAGTATAGCTGACATAACCAACTTTTCTGGGTTAGTCAGCAAATAGAGGTCAGAGATCATGCAGCAGCAAAACCCAGAAAGGTCCTGTACAACCAGAGATAACAAAGGGAGAGATCTCAATCTGTAGAAGACCAATCTGTATGGTAAAACTTTGAAGTGGTGGTGAAAGTTGAGGAATGACTGTTTTCCACAGGGTAAAGGTTTGTGAGAATGAGGTGGACTAGGCAAAATAAAATGACAGTTTGTAATCAAATCAACAATGTACACTGCAAACATGACTGTTACCTCTGTCTTACCTGCATATTTTATTTTGATCTGATATGGCTCACACTGGCAGTGGCACAACAAGGAAAATCCCTGCTAAAATTGTTGTTTTATTTTTTCCCTTGTTCGTTTCTTTGTGTCTTTAGAGGAGACCTCGGCGGTGCCAGCGGAAGCCAAATCCTTCAACCCAGCAGGAACCACTCCCTCCACAGAGATCTTCCAGTCGGCCAGGTCACGAGCTTCTCAGGGAGAAGTTGCAGCTGTGCAGCCGGTGATGGGAATCAGCCAGCGAGTTCGCACGGCACCTAAAAAGAAGAAGGACCTCGGCACTCTGGGTACGTTGTACCGGGTGTTTCTCTGAAAACATACTAATGATGGTGCTAAACGCAAACCTACAATTAACCTTTATGCTTTCCTTTTGGTTTTCAGGCTACGTCCTCGGCATCCTCATGATGGCGATTATCATCGTCCTGGGAGTTGGCATCACTTTGGGCTACTTCTATAAGAGGTCAGTATCTAAATCACAGCAAGATCATCAGTGTTTAGGTTCAGTATCAAAAGAATTGCAAGAAAGAGGTATGAAATTTCTTGTATTCTGTCTTCAAAGAGGTGTTTAGTCTGTTTCATGAATGACATTCATATGTTGTGTACTTTAACCGTGACACAAAGACAAACAAGTGATACTTCAGATATGACTAACTCACATGATAACACATCTAAGGTCTCCTAAGCTCAGACCACCAGCTGCTCCCCATTCATATTCTGTGTTGTTCCGTTTGTACCTAACGCAGCCATTTCAACAGCGGTATCACAACAACCACAACAGAGCATGGCAGAGAATGAAACGCCTGCAGTCTATTTTGAGCTCTCTTATTTTATCTTCTCAAAAGCAAAGGGAGTGTGGAGGGTGGGCTGGATGGAGGAGTCTGGCCATTCACTACAGTTATGTAACATGTAAAATGATGACGGCAATGCTGTGAAAGAGGGGACTCTGATTCCCTTTGGCACAACACAAAATACCCTGCCAGGTCTGTGATAGGCTCTCATATGTGATCAGTGGGAAGCCTGTCTTTGTTTTCTATTATTAGGAGGTGATTATTAATAAGGAGGAGAAGCACGTTATGTCAGAGGGTTTATACTTGCCCTCAGTGTGCAGTGACATCAGCCTCAGTAGTGGTCATCAGTGACCACATGTGCTCTCCAGGCCAACAGGGGTGCAATGCAGAGGTTCAGTTTATACCCCCTTTGAGAACAGGCTCTCAATCTGCCAGTAGGAGAAGGTATTTTAATGACGAGGACACTGATCCCCTGCACCCTGAAAAGCCCCGAGGCCCTGCATCGTTGTACAAGTGTTTGGACTCCATTTAGATATCCCCCTCTAGAATGCGCTGCTTTGTTCTTTCAGTGCAATTAGGCTTTTTCCATCTCTTTGTGAGCAACCTTTAGTTGCAGTGGGAAGCTTTCTTGTTCTCTTTCTTGTCAGTTACATTAGAAGATCAATGCCGCTCTCATATCTCTGTGTTGAAGTGTAGCTGGAGCCATCAGACAGTTAATTTTTTTTCTCTGCAACACCACAGGAAACACAGAGAAACCCGTTAGCTTTGCCAGGCAACCCCTTCCAGGAAGTTTCTGTTCCTGGGAAAGAAACAATCTGGCACAGAGCAAAAGGATGTGAAAAATCCCAGATAATACTGAAACTGAATTCGTCCACACCCCACTGTGAAGACTCTGCTGATTTACAGTGTTTTTGAGGCAGAGCAGAGTTGCACCATAGGCATCCCTGACTCAGGCAGGTCGGAGGTGTTTTCAATCGGGAGTATTTTTGCCTGTTTTGGCTCCGGATCAGTAGAAGGCCGTCTCATGCTGCTTCCCGTCACTGAGTAGATAAACTCCTCGCCAGCTTGTCAGTTGTGCACTCCATTCGCCATCTGTCTCTTGTCATTGCTGCGAGCTAGGCACTTGTTCTAACAGGCAGCGTTATCTCCATACAGTATGTTATCTGAAGCCCCTTATCATGAATATTTAACTTGGGTGGCACCCAAACATTTGACTGCAAATAGCTTCAGCTGCAAGGCATCACAACAGTAGATATTTTGCTTATGATAATAGCAAAATTAGATGACGCTGATTGGATTTTCACATGACAACTTTGATCTTTAGCTGAGGGATCATTTAAAAAGGCATAATCAATATTATTTTATTACAAGTGGAAAAAGTCCAAATGATAGCTACTGTTGTTTGACAACTGTTTGTTTGCTCACCTTTAAAAGGTAATTATAGGTCAGCAGTTGTTCCAAGTAGGAATAAAAGAAACTGTTATTGCAGACTGAACTTTTGAGGTCTGACTCTAGGTGAATGTTTCATCCTCAGGGGTCGGGACTTGAAGAAGCAGCATGAGCAGCGGGTCTACGAGCGTGAGATGCAGAGGATCACGCTGCCCCTGTCAGCTTTCTCCAACCCCACCTGTGAGTTGGTAGATGAAAACACTATCGTAATCACAGCGGAGCACGAGACCACCCCTGTCCAGGAGGGCGTGGAGGGCGGAGACCCTCTGATGGGCCAGCAGGCCGGCACCCCCGGAGCATGAGTTAGCATGTCATCCTGACTCAGGACTGTGATGCATTTTTTTTGTGGACCAAAAAAAAAAAACCTCTCCCATCTCCCTGTTTCTCCTTTTCCACCTCCCAGAATAACCTGTTTCTGAGGCAGTAGGGGAGCAGTGTTGGCTCCAAAGACTTGAACTGAGTGCAGTGTCCTTTGTGTCCCTTTTTCCTTAATTTTTTTATTTTTTACATGAGTGAGGCACAAACAAGATAAGCTGACACACAATGGACACAGTCTGAACAACTAAAAAGCCATCAAGGTGAAATTGTTGTCAATTAAGCTATGTTACGAGGTCTTTAAAATTCATATCTGAAAGCCAAGAAAATAAGGTCACTGGCTGTCCTCTTTAAAACATCAAGTCAAGGATAGTCAGTGTTTATAAAACTTCGTGATGAAGCCAATTCTTTATCAAGAGATAGTGTTTGGAATCGGGAAATGTTTGTTTTTCACACGAGGTGCGGTTATATGATATGACTGGGTGATGGGTTTTCATTTGTATTGACCCACTGGCTGTGCCGACGGAGACACGGAGGAGACACGTGTTTGTACAAAGACTGCTTTGTCTCAGAGTTACTGGTGGCACAGATGTGTGTCCAAAAATAGTCGTCCTGCTCTGAGAAGACAGGATGAGGGAGCATGAGGTAAAAACAGGCCCGCTAAAGACAAGGGAAGGCCTCCAACTCAGAAAAACTGCCTTAGCATGATACTTCTGAATGTATTTGCGTATTTTCTTGTGGATTTTTTGTCTTTTTCCTCAAGTGACGGGCCAATGCAGTTTAAAAGCATCGACAGTGGTCATTGGCAGACCTGAAAGAAGACGTGCCCTTTTCTTCCACAGGTTAAGGAGTGACAGGAACTAAAACAGAGCGCTCTCAGGACGCATGGGAGACAGTAGTTAGTCCTCAGGACAAAACAGCACTGCCACAACACAGAACAGATGGGATCAGAATAAGAAAGAAAAAGGTCTGTCTTTGCAGTGCAGGACAGTGTGTTGAAGTGCTGAAGAAGCCTTAGATTCAGACATTTGAGATGCATTTGATGCTTCAGAATAGAGATGTGAATGGAGCACAATAGAAACAGTCCAAAGTTTGCTGTTGTTCACCTAAAATATTCTAAAAAAAACATGAATGCATGTATAATATGGTTACCTGCTGTATGTTTGCCGTTCAGGGGCCCCTTTTTTGCATCCTAAAAAGTAGAACTGTTCATTGAAAAAGACATTTAGATGAATACCTGCCTGACGATAGAAACCATTGTACACACAAGACTTTAGTTGCACTTGATGCACCATTACTTGTCACTGTATTAGCAGTTTGTTTGTTAGCATTCGACCACTCCAGACAGTCTTGTTTTGTGATTACTGCTGGATCCATTTCACTGGTAATCTTTGGTTACTGCTGCTCCATTGTTTGAAGTGTCTGTGTGCTGGATGTAATTATTTTCTTCATTATAGCAATGTGTTGAAATACTACTGTTCAGCATTTGAATTTAGTACTTGTATTTGTATGGATGCAGATTTTCATTGCGGAGACTGAAATAAAACATCAAACACCAAAATGTGGTGTGGTTTGTATATTTATAATTATGGAGAGAAAAGGAGTTTTTCTCACTAGAACATAAATCAGCATGAAAGCTTGGACTGCTAGAAATGCCTTGTTGAAGGCTTGCTCACTGCAGGACTGTTCTGTAGCAGCTCCCTCTATTGGCAGTTTTTAAATACATTATTTTATTTACTGGAGTCACCTGAGAGAGCAGGTTAGAATAATACTAGACTAGACTTGTAAACATATAAACTTCTGAAAGCTAAAAAGAAATTCAGCAAGTTAGGTTTCTCAATGTTTCTTTTTGATAGTTTGTTATACACAAATGTCTTCATTCTTTTTTATATATAGATTAACAAAAGGGGAATTACACTCAGTAAGTAGTCCATAGCCAGGATTTAAAACGGAGGTACCCTGCTTGGTTTGGTAGTTTTGAACTGAATATGAGACAGAAATGTTGAAACTATAGGCTTCAGTTGACAATAATCACTGTTACTTAATAAACTGAGCCTTTATGCCAAGCTATTAAAAACTAGTGGTTTTTTTAAGATGGTAAATTGCACTTCAATAGGTTAAATGACAAAATACACTACCATTCAACAGTTTGGGATCACTTAGAAATGTCCTTATTTTTGAAAGAAAAACACTTTTTTTCACAGAAGATAACATTAAAATAATCAGAAATACAGTCTAGACATTGTTAATGTGGTAAATGACTATTCTACTTGGAAACGGCTGATTTTTAATGGAATATCTACATAGAGGTACAGAGGAACATTTCCAGCAACCATCACTCCTGTGTTCTAATCACTGTTCCCTCTAAGCCGCGCGCGTGCGCAATTGCGCACTGCTGACACGGTCTCCGCGAACAGAAAATCTGCGCTGCGCACAAACAAAAAAAATCCAACCTAAATTGTAAATAAAATAAACACGTAACAATTCATTCTGTGCTATTTTTCAATGTGAGTCAGTGAGTGACCGGTGACTGGCTGCTGCAGCCAATGATGCGATTCACATACGTATTTACCATAGACTGTATATAATAGGGGCTGCACAGTGGCGTAGTGGTTAGCACTTTGAGAAGGTCCCTGGTTCGCGTCACGGCTTTCCCGGGATCTTTCTGCATGGAGTTTGCATGTTCTCCCTGTGCATGCGTGGGTTTTCTCCGGGTACTCCGGCTTCCTCCCACAGTCCAAAAATATGCTGAGGTTAATTGATTACTCTAAATTGCCCGTAGGTGTGAATGTGTGAGTGCTTGTTTGTCTATATATGTAGCCCTGCGACAGACTGGCGACCTGTCTAGGGTGTCCCCTGCCTTCGCCCGAGTCAGCTGGGATAGGCTCCAGCCCCCCCCACAACCCTAGTGAGGATTAAGCGGTGTATAGATAATGGACGGATGGATGTATATAATGGTATTTACGCAGCTAATCAACGTCAGGCGTCCTTATGTGCAGCCATCGTTGTTCTCATAGATATGAATGAGTAGATAGGACACGCCCCTTTGAGCTGCGTGCTACAGCGAGGCTAAGCTAGTGGGGGCAAAGTTTCAGTGCATTCCGTTGGTGTAGACGGCGTGAAAACGGAAACAAGAAGTATGCCGGCTCACTGTGCTGCATACAATTACACACTGCGTCGTACGATTGAGACAAGGAAACCTGGAATGACTTTTCATAGGTAAGAATAGTTTTTGGCTCTTTTTTCATTATGAAATCTTGTTGAGAGCTTCCAGTCTATGAGAGCTAACTAGTTAGCCACTAGCAAAACACTAAGGCGAGCTAGCAGCTTGACAACCAAATACCAGACGATTAATAGTAGCTGTAGTATAGTTGTACAAGCAGTAGTAGTAATACTAAAAGTACAAGCAGCAGTAGTAGTATAAACAGCTGTTAGAGTCGTAGAAGTAGTATCAGCATTTGTAATAGTATTACAATTTGTAGTAGCAGTGCCAGTATCAGCAGCAGTAGTGGGTGTACAACTACTACTACTACTACTACTAGTAGTAGTCACATTGCTATTACTACCACCAATACTACCAATAGTAGTTATAAAGCCTAACTCATGTATATCCAGATTACCATCTATGTTCTTCCTCCAAACCCATTTTATGATTGGGATTACAGGCAATTCTTTAGGACTGCTCTCAAATAATTGAAATGTTACTAAACAAGGTTATACTTATCAGATTAAATAGCTCTGGTCTCCAGTATATTGGCGAATTCGGTTCTTTGTACTTAATTTATTAGCATGATTTTTCTTTTTAATATGTTGTGTACAGACTTAATTACTTCTCTGTCTACTTTTCTTACTCCATGTAGGTTTCCCAGAGACTATGGGTTGAGGAGAAATTGGAAGTTTGTCGGCTTAGACCTGGTGTCATTCCATCAGTGTTAAACTTCCCGGCTCATCTTGGAAGAGTACGTGCCAGAAAGACCACGACCAAGCAGCCTTGAGAGCTTAGGCAGCGTCTCCCTGAGGTGGGTGTCGACGGTGTTCACAGTCAGGTCTGTGGTAATCCCGTCAAAAAACAAAACAGAAAAAAATCTAGATTATAAATCAACATGTAACCAAAGCACTCTGTGTATAAAGCCATAGTATAGGATGTAGTTCAGAAAATGTCAAAGTATAGTATGCTTTACTCAAGAATAACATAGTATGGCCTGTAGTTCATAGTACAGCATGTTGGCAAGAAAAAAAAAACAAAACATCGATTATTATGTGGTTCAAAAAGCGCAAAATGATAGGATGTTGCCTAAAATTGTCATGTATGATATGTGGTTCAAAAAATGTCATAGTGCAGTATATTGTGAAAATAGTATGTAATTCAAGAAAACATCAGAGTATAATATGTCGTCTAAAAAATGCCATAGAATAATAATTTCATTGCACAAGTAAAAGTATAGTAACTTTTAAAACTGTTCGAATTCTTATATGTTGCTAAAAAAACAAAAAAAACCTAAAAAAAAAAAGTCACAGTAATATGTCAATTAAAAAAGCCTATAGTATAGCGTGTTGCCCAACAAACATCATAGTATAGCATGTCGCTCTAGAAACGTCACAGTATAGCCTTTAGTCTACAGCTGTCAGTAGGTGAGGAGCAACACAAAAACAGTCCAAACGCTGGTTTCCAGAGGGTTAGACGAGAATTTATTTGAAAGAGTAAGTTTACAATAACACAACATGTGAGGGGGTTAAAAACAAATGGGTGTTAGTAAAATAAAATAAATCAACAGAACTAAAAGTGAACTTCATGTTGACATTGATGGGCATTCCAACCAGAAACAAAGTAAAAGATAATCAGTACGAAAAAAAACTCTTCCTGTTCACCTCTTAAAACCCAAAAACACACCGCAGTAGCACCCTAAACTTAAACTACCAATGGGTTCCCTGTTTTCCTTTCTGAACAATTCAAAGGTTCCTCTCTATCTCCCCACACATCCACCAACCACTGGAACACATCTCCAAAGTTCTGCCGGGCCAGCTCAGCTTCCCCTCAGAAGAAGTGCTGCCACCTGCCAGATGAAGGAGCCTTTTGAGAGGCGGCTGGCATCATGATTGGACTGTACTTTGGTCTGTTCCAATCCAGCTTCAGTTCCAGAGACGGCAGGCGGGACGAGTCAACGGAGGCCAGGTGGATGAAGGCATGCAACTGAGTACAATCCAGAAAACAACAGAGGAGGAGTGCAGCGACCCAGGGCCAGAACAAACAGAGTAGCATCGTATGTCTGTTAGAAAACATCATAGTATAGTCTTTGCTATGAAAAAACACCATCATATCCATCGTATATTGTACAAATAACAAGTCAAAGGAAAGAGACATACATTGTAGAATTGTAGTAATTGTGGGCTGACTGATTTACTGATTATCAGTATTTTATTTTTTACTGATTTACTGTAATAAATACAATTCAAAATGGTACTACTTTGGCTCTGAACCTTTATCTACCTGTGGTCGCTCTGTCTTCTGGAGTGATTTGATTGGCTATACGTCACGAATAAAACTCCTTTAACGTAACATCTGTAAACAAAACAATAATGTATCAACAAAGTTTTCTGTTAGTTTGTGTTCGTCTAAGTTTAACTCCAAGATTTTAAATACTTTCAGTTACTGCAAATGAATGTCTACTCCAAATGTGTCCCTAATAATGATTATCAGCCTTAAAAACCCACAAAACACCCCTCTATACTCCACCACACTTAGTACAGTCCGGTTCCCCCTTCTATAAATCTGCTTGGAATCTTCCACTTCCTGTTTGTCAAAGTGGCCTTCTACCTGGACAGGTTTTGTTGGAGCTCATGCAACAAACATTTTGGGTAAGTGCACTTTAATATGGATGGATGACACTGAATTAGAGTCTGTTTTAATGAGACTGAGTTAAGATGTGTAGCTCTGTCATTAAACAGGAAATTATTTCTCAGAATTGACAGAGAAAAGTCTGAAATGTTTGCTAGGTTAGCATCCCACATGTTCTTTGGCTCAGCTAAAGCTAACTCTCCAACTTCTGGATCTCTTGAGTTGCTTGTTGTTAAAATATCTTGCTAGAGGTGCTGAAGCTCAGAAAGTCTGAGATGTTTGTTCAAAATCAGCTCATTCTCAAGTCTGATCTGAACTGTCCTCTTTTGTTTGAACTTTCCCTAAACTTAGGAGTTAATGACAGAGCAGCACATCCAGACTCAGTCTCATTTATGTAGAGATTAAACTTCAGTGTCATTCATTGATGTTAAAGTGCAGTTCTTCAAATATTTGTTGCACATGCTCCCGACCAAACCAGTCCAGGTGGAAGACGATGTGAAGAGAAAGCTCCAGAGGATGAATATCACACATTTATGTTGGAAATAAATGTCCTTTAATTAGACATTGTCATGCAAAAGTTGGATTTCCATTTAATGATGTTCAAATCTTTGAGTGTTTTGTTGATGTTGGTTTCTAAATGTTTTCTGACACTCGGCCCCAAAGACTAAAACCTTTTACGGCTCACAAGCTGCAACAATTCACACATTATCAACTGTCTTTCTGACTAAACTAAGACAAAAAATGAAAAACTGCCTGATTCCTGCATCATGAATGTAAATCTGTTGGGTTTTTATTACAGTAAACTGAATATATTTGGGTTTGACATTTTATAAACCAAAACAAGAAATGAATTAGTGGAGAAAACAACAGATTAATGGACAAAGAAAATGTGTTTTCCAACATATATGGCTGAATTACTCCATTACAAGATACATACAGTTTAAAATTCAATTTTATTCATATAACGCCAGATACAGGTCAAATTGTCTCAAGATGCTTCATTATTATATTTTTTTGTCATATTTAAAATATGACAAAGTAAGAAATGTAAACATCTTGACTAATCCAATTTATTATTTGGTTTTTAAGAGACTAATGGACAACTAAAGTAACTTTATCCACTAAAACTAATAAACACGAGGTCAAATAGAAGGAAGAGTTTTAAATACTGCAGTCCCACGACGACAAGAATAAAGTTTGTCAACAAAAAGTAAATCTGCTGATGGATTCCATTAAAGTCCTAATAATTGATAATAAAGTGTGATACTAAAGGTTTGTGGTGCTAAAAATCTCAAAGAAATCAAGTTGAACATGTGGATGGAGGTTGATAAAAGTTGACCAACTCCATGGATTTTCTGGATGGTGGTTAAAGACCTGCTCTTCTAGTGGTCTTCCTTCCAGTGGCTGTAAAAAGTCAGTCCATCCTGGCTGACTTCAACACCTCTTCATGACAAGTTGTTCTGCCTCGGACCTGGTGGAAACTCCAGAAACTGGGGAAAACCCGCAGAGACTCGAAGAACTCGTGGCGACTCGAAGAACTCGTGAGGCAGGGGAAGGTGTGGTGGGTGGTGGAGGGAGGTGGGGCAGTAGAGGGGGGAGGCCGCCACCCAACTCCCTGCCCACTCTCCGCCCTGACCCCACCCAGACTCCGCCTCAGCTCTGCCCATGTGGTCACTTGAGGAACTACGATGCCAAAGGGACGACGAAATTATTTCTTTTTATCTGATCTGTAGCTCAGTGAGTTAAGGATTTACCTGTGGAGCTGCAGGTCGCTGGTTCAAGACCCGACCCTTCTTAAATTTTTCTCAAAATCCTGGCAAAGAAGAACAAAGAAAAGGGCCAGTGGCGGGTCTTGAACCTGCGACCTTCCACTTGGTAGTCCTCTTCTTATCCCCCTGAGCTACTCGCTCAGATACTAATTCTTCTTTTTTTTGCGCATTTATCATCTATTTTTTGTCATTGTCGAATTTTTTTTTTACTCGAGTCTCATCTCGACCGTTTTTCTCAGGAGGCTGGACTTCAGCCTTTGTGCTGGAGGGTGGAACCCTCAGTTCCCAGACTTTCCAAGCCTCCACACCTCCCGAGTCCTCAGGACCTGAGCTTTCACACAGTCTGAGGGCTGAAATTTTCTAAGTCCCACAGTAGTTCTCTGTTAGATTGAACTTTCACACAGTCCAAGGACTGATATCTTCTAAGTTCCTGAGTAGTTCTCTGTTAGTTTGAACCTTCAGACAGTTTGAGGACTGAAATCTTAAAAGTTCTTGAGTACTTCTCTGTTAGTTTGAACCTTCAGACAGTCTGAGGACTGAAATCTTAAAAGTTTCTCAGTACTTCTCTGTTAGTTTGAACTTTGTGGTTAACAGAAGCCTTAAAACTTGTGACCATGAGTCTTGATTTCACATTTAGACCATCCATCTGAGTTCTTCTCAGACCTTCACCTGTGGGTTTTTTAGAAATACTCAACAAACTTTGATTCTCTTCGCTGAACAGTAAAGTTTGTGGAGATCAGAAGGTAACATTAGTTTGATAAATTCCTTCAACGACTAGAAGACTTTATCTGGAAAGCAGTTTTCTGAAATGAGTTCTTAGGAAATCTATCCACAATCAAACCAAGAACATAGAAAGATGAAATGTTTGAAGAAACAACTTGATGTTTTCATTTCAGACTAGAAAACGCCCTAAGACCTTTATCTGTTTTTGCTGTTTTTGATTGTTTTGTTGTCTCTTCTGTTTAATTTGATCTTCTAAAGTCTAACTGGTGATTTTTGAAATGTTTCGTCTTTAGTTTGATTCTTCTTAAATGTTTAGTTTTGCTCTTTTCTCACCTTTTATTCTTTTCTAATGTCTGATTTGATTTCCAAATGTTTTGTCTTTTTAATGTTTAATTGTTTTTTCCAATGTTTTATTGGCTTGTTTGAGTTTCTTTTTCTTTCCCAATATTTAATGTTTCGATTAAATCTTTAAGGTTTTTCTTTTTAAATGTTTTACCACCTTTTAATGTTTAATTTTCTTTTTAAATGCTTCATTGTATTTTCTGTGTAATTCCTATTTGAAGTTTTATTGCCTTAAAGATGTAATTTTCTAATTAAACATTTAATTTTTTAATTAAGTTTTTTTGTCTTTTTATTGGATAGGCGTAGTGAGAGACAGACAGGAAACAGGGCAAAAGAGTCAGGGGGAAGACATGCAGTAAACGGCCGAGAGCTGGAATCTAACCCAGACCGCTGCGTCAGTGACCAGCCTCTGTACATGGGTCACCCGCTTAACCCGTTGAGCTATACGGGCACCTATGTTTTGTCTTTTTAAAGGTGTAATAATCCAATTAAATGTTTTGCGTTTTTTAAAACGTTTGACATTCTTCTTGTTGAATTGTATTCTTTAAGTGTTTAATTCTGGGAAATATTTTATCTGTACTTTTGAATATTTGTATTTTTAAAATTTTGTTTAATTTCATAACGACGTGTATTGTATCTTGTCGAATGATCTCATTCAATATTTTTGTCTGTTTAATAGAGTTAAACATTAAATTACATTAAATTATATTAAACAGACAAAATATTGAATGAGATCATTCGACAAGATACAATACACGTCGTTATGAAATTAAACAAAATTTTAAAAATACAAATATTCAAAAGTACAGATAAAATATTTCCCAGAATTAAACACTTAAAGAATACAATTCAACAAGAAGAATGTCAAACGTTTTAAAAAACGCAAAACATTTAATTGGATTATTACACCTTTAAAAAGACAAAACATTTCATGAAAAAATGTAATGTTTAATTAGAAAATTACATCTTAAAGACAATTAAACTTCAAATAGAAATTAAACAGAAAATACAATGAAGCATTTAAAAAGAAAATTAAACATTAAAAGGTGGTATATGTATATATAATTTAATTGTATTTAATGTTTAACTCAAACAAACAAAATATTGAATTAGATAATTAAACAAGATACAATACATGTAACTATGAAATTAAACAGAATTTTTCAAATACAAATATTAAAAATTACAGATAAAATATTTTAGATAATTACACATTCAAAAAATACAATTAAACAAGAATTAATTAGATTATTAAACCTTTAAAAAGACAAAACATTTAATTAAAAAATTAAATGTTTAATTAGAAAATTACATCTTAAATTTCTTAAATCTTTTTAATAAAACTTTTTAAAGGTTTTATTGTATAATTTTTTTTCCTTTGATTTAATTGCTTTTTGTTATGTAGTTTATTTCTTTAATCGTCTTTTTCTGTCAAGATTTTAACCCCAACCTTAAAAATGAAATAAACCCTTAAATCACAACGAAAATACTTCTGTTGTCACAATCATGAGTTAGTCAATTATTCAGTTTATCAATTCAACTTTATTTGTTTAGCACCTTTTACACAGATGACAAAACTAAACAAGCAAAGAGAAAAAACTATGCTAAAACTATGATTAAAACTCAAAAACATAAAAAAAATAATAATAATAAAAAATTTAACATGGTAATAAAATATGTTGTGTCCAGGGGATGGAGGGAGTTTATTAAAGTCTTCTTGGGCTCACATGGGAAATCATTTAAAATATAAACTTGATATTCAGTCTAAGGAAACTGCAGAGCGACAGAAGAACCAACAATATCTCCTGTTTTCTCCTTTAATGAGTCGACTCTTCTTGTGCTTTCAGACCAAAGAACTACAGATTCTTCACAACCTGTTCAAACTCTTGGTACAGGACCTCACCACACGGGTCAAGAAGGTTTCCTTCTCCTCATTTCTACTCTGAAGCTCACCTTCTCCTGCTCAAACTGCTGACAAATGTTTCTGCTGCTCTAAAGTCTGCTCTCCAGAACTTCCTAAAAACTCTCAAAGTCTCTTCTGCTGCAGGTTGCTTTGTAGAACCGCTGCAGAAAACCTCACTAAACCACATGGAGGGGCCTCAAGATAGTCGTCCGAATGAAACTGTACAAAAACCAAACTAGCACAACCCAAGCTCTAAAGTTTCCTGCAGCCTACCAGAGAACCTCTGAGAACAGAGAATCAGGACAGGAACTCTTACCTTCTGGACAACCAACGTTGCTTCACAAACAAGAATACAGAATGTGTCTGACCAACAACCTCTAAAGACTCACTACAGCCAAGATAAAGACACAACTCAGCTGCACCAAATCAACTAATCACTGCACACATTAGCACCATGTGCTAACTGTGGCTAAAGAACCACATTTACCAAGACAACTATCCAGTACAAAGCCCTAAAACACACCAAGAAACACATTAAAGACGATTTTACTGCTGGAAGCTGCAAGCCAACGCCTAAAGAACAAACTGAAGCAACAGAGCCAAACCCGGTTCAGTGGTGAAGAGAAACAGAGGAAATGTTTGTCTGCAGCTAAATAAAGCAGGAAGACACTGAGCTGCTCAGGTGTTCCTGATAACACCAAGCAGCCACCTGGACAGCCAATAGGAACACAGCTTACTGGAAGTCCAGAGGGCTGGCTTAGTGAAGGAAATTTAATTTAAAGTTGAAGCAGAAAATTAACAAAGAAGGTTGAAAACCACCTTCTGATACCTGAAATCTCTGAGTTTTCACACAAAGAACACCTGAACATGTCAAACTGGTTCCATAGTAGAACCGTCAGTGTAAAAACGTCATAGTATGGTGTGTTGCTCAAAAAACATTACGACCTGGCTGTCAGGGGACAAACATGTAAGAAACATGAGAACAGAGAGAATCCAACCAGTAGGTCACAGTTTATCATCCCCCAGACATCTCCTGAAGTCCATATGGTGAGAGACATCAGTATCTGGTTGTTCATTTACCAGAGGATGCTTATAATCATGCTGATGTGGTCTGTACTCTACAGTATTTTAGTGACTCAATAAATGCCTAAGTCAACCCGCCCGGCCAGCAGGAAGATGGTTCCCCCTACATTAGAGCCGGGTTCTGCTCGAGGTTTTTTTCCCTGTTAAAAGGGTGTTTTCCTTGCCACTGTCGCCTTTTGGCTTCCTCTGGGGGTCAGGCATATGGGTTCTGTAAAGCGTCTCGAGACAATTTGACTGTAATTGGCGCTATATAAATAAAATTGAATTGAATTGAATTGAATTGAATTGAATTGAATTGAATTGAAATATTTTTTTAATGCTTTTTAGTTTTTAATAAACATTTAAGAGCCTATATGTTATCAATAAGTGGCCTTTGCCTATCTTAAGAAAAATTCACTCTGAACTCTGATATGTTAACAGTACTAAATAAATCAATAAATACATGCATACACACAAAAATAAGTTAATACATTAACTGTGTTAAGATTTAGATTTTTAAAAAAGTTGTTTATGTTTTTGCAGAATCCAGTATTGTTCACTTGTTGGTCATTACATTTTGTTAGTTTGATTTCACTGTTTAAAATGATGCCACCTCTTTTCAGACAGAACCTGTGATAATAAAACAATACAAAATTTTTAGTTCCGTGTTAATAAAGCACTTAAAGCTTTAAGTATGGCTAAATGCTTTTTTCAAAATTAAATATATCACTCCTTAGGTGGTAGTGGCCCCAAGTTCAGTAAAGTTGGAAAGATATTCACAGATTCGGACTTCCAGCATCAATAACTCATTAGATATAGGTTGTCAAAACATAAACGGTGCCTCTTTCCCATTGTTGCAAGGCAGACAATGTGCTACAAGCCCAGTTTTATCAAAAGTAGCTGTCTTTCAAGCTACAGGAATAACATTGGTGTCTATGGAGTGAACAGGGTCCGTCTGCAATTTGCAAAACCGCTGCAACAGTAAAGAGAGACAAATATTCAATAACTTCACTCTTATACATTGTAGTGTCACTAAAATCACTGCAGCCTTCAACTGGCTCCTGTTGACAAAGTGTTTTAACAGAAATGTAAATGCTGTAATTTGATTCTTTTAATGAACCATGTAACTTGAATGGATGTGATGCTGGTGTGACCACAGTGCACACGTCTGATGTTGCTCACAGTGGTCCAAGGGACGCTCAGGGAGTTTGTGTGTTTGCTCACACTCAGGAAAAATTACAGGGAACATTGGTTCTAATGCTACATTGTGTTAGCTGATGGTGTTGAAAGGCTAACTGATGATTAGAAAACCCTTGTGCAATTATGTTAGTCCATGAATAAAAGTGTGAGTTTTCATGGAAAACATGAAATTGCCTGGGTGACCTCAAACTTCTGAGCAGTAGTGTATATATCTACAAAATGTCAGGTTCAAAAAGTGAACTCTTAAATCTGCTTCAGTCTGACAAATAATCATAATAAAACTATAAAGTTTTCACATTATGTCACAGACAAAAGCTCAAATTCTTTAGTTGTGAAGCGACAAAAGGAATATTTATAGAATTTTCCATTTTATGCACCTACTAATTGGAGCAGTTAGTTTTTCACATGTAAATTATGGCCATTTTATTGTGTGTGCTTTTTTTTTTTTTTTTTTTTTACTTGGAAATGATTACTTGTAGGAAACACGAGGCAAACACAATATTCAACTTTGATCCTGAATTGTACAAGAAGAGTTAGTTCCTAGCAACAGTCCTACTGCCGTCTGTAATGAAAAAATGACAAAATAAAGTAACTTTCAAATGGTTTATTTATGAAACACTACAGTGATATAAATAATAGTGGTTACAACTGGTCGTCAGTACCTTGCATGATGAGAGTAAAACGGCAAAAACGTCCATTGTTCAAGAATGTCTACAAATCTAGAGTTCCCATTAGAAAACAAAATCCAATTAGAAGTATAATATGTACATATTTATATACATTGCTGAAGAAAAAAAAGTCCAGTCCTGTACAAAGTAAGTTTTAACGATCAGCTCGTGTGTCTGACGATTATTAATAAAGGTCAGACATTTCTAAAGAGCTTTTGTCCTGCTTTTGTGTCTAAAAGAAAAAATAACTAAATGGAGTTTATTTATTAAAATCTTTCAACTACAAAGTACAGAACTATACTCATCAAGAATGAGATCAGTAGAGCATGAGAGAAACAAAGCTCCTTCACCATCTCGTGCCTAATCTCAATGTGATGAAACTATTCGGGGTCAGAGTGTTTTTCTGCTTCCACTGCTGCCTTAAGTCACACCTGTTTTCTTCACGCCCTGCCTTCTTGTTTACTTAGTCATGTCAATCAGCCACACTGCCAAGGATATTTGTTTTCTTTGCTGCTGATGTCAAGTGGCTCCTGTTTTGGGCAAGGACTCATCTGTGCATTCCACACACAGCAAACAACAGCTTCACAGCCAGAAAAACAAAACTGTAGTCACATGAGGACGCAAAGTCTTCCACCTTATAAACATACTCCTCCTCTGTCACAGAAAGTTGGGTTTGTGTCTTTATACACAGTAAACATTAAGTGTGGTGAGCACGGGGCTTAATAGAGTAAGAAAAATTAGTAACTAACACTTGTAGTTTTGAAATGTTCCACTCTTGTTGCAGTTCACTGGCGCTCACAGAGTTAAAGGTCTCACACAGCGAGGCTGGTCCAGCTACCTCAGGTTATCCAGTTCTAATATGGCTCGGGTTCAATACGATTTTCCTCTTTTTCTCATCCACAGTATTAGTGCAGCAGTTCAGAGGCGTCACAGAGTAAATTACAGATCCAGAAAGACTCAGCCCTAGGTGCCATTGTCTGTCATGCTGGAGCAGTCTGGGGAGGCTGCCGTTGGGGTGAATGACTGATCAGTGCTGCCCTGCGATGGAGAGCTGTCTTTAGGCCAGTGGAGTCGACTCAGACTCTGGTGCAGCTCATCCAGTTCGGCTGGCAGAGGGATTCCCAGCTCCTGGTTGAGGGAAAGAGCTCCAAACCAGTCCTCCAACTTCTGGAAAGGTGGACTGAGGAAAGAGGAGAAGGAGGAGGAAAGATTAGTGAGGGCACACAAAATGGTTCGACGTTAAAACCAGACCGACAAGCTTGAGAGAAAACATGAGGAAGCAATCTGGCAGCTGAGGCGTGTTCCTGTGCAGGCGGGTCAAGATGGCATCTGAAAGAAGCTGCTTTGTTTTTTTCCTCATTGGTTCAACAGACTAGGTTTCAATTAACTGGCTGGATGCTGCCTCTCGAGGTGAAACATACACATTTCTTATTTTGGCCATTTTAGTGCGTAATATATGTCTGGGGGCTCACCGGTTGTCTGGTATGAGGTCGCAGCAGGCCACAGCCAGGGGAAAGAAAGCTGGTGGACAGTCTTCTGGGAGGAACTTCTCCACAAACTTGCCAACATTTAGGCCGAAGTCCAGAGTCCTAGGGAGGCACTCAGGGTCCGCATAGACTTTTCCAATGATCTGAATCATAAGAAAGAGGAAACACCATTAATAAACAAAGACAAATTCAGGCAAACAGATCAAGCACAGACATGTTTGAGCTCATTAACTTCAACGGTGTTTACTTGTATAACATCAGGATTACACAAGGCACAGAATTGAATTGTAGATCTCTAATCTGGTCTAAAACTTGACAAATACTTTGCTAGGTTTGTGTGTTTATGATCTGACCCCATTGAAAACTATTAACTGCCATTTTCTGAGAAATATCAGCTTCTTACCTCACAAAGTACAATTCCAAAGGAGAAGATGTCCACCTTCTCATCGTAGCGTTTACCTGAAAAAATAACACAAAGTAAATGATAAGTAAGTGCACTCACTGACCCACAGAGTGAATCATCCTCTGCACGTCAGTGTGAGAACTCTTTTGGTCAGCGGCTCACCGTTTAGCATCTCTGGAGCCATCCAGTAAGGGTTTCCCACAACAGTGTACCGCTTCTTTCGGTCAATACGTCTGAACACCCTCTTCTTAGCGGAAGGTTTTTCAGGTGTAGGTTTAACTTTCTCCTCTACTACGAGTCGGGAGAGTCCAAAGTCAGCAACGACTACAGTGTTGTCCTGTTGAAAGATGAGAAATTGTTTTACTTCATAAGACAGAATGATAAAACGGAACAAACGCTGTATAACTTCGAGGAATCATAAATATTTAAGTGTTCTTGGAGGTTTTATTGGGATCTGCTAATATAGCTTAATATTGTCTTGAGTTTATACAAATCTTTACAAGTCTTGTTTATTTAGACACAACTGACCTGAACTGCTTTTACTCACTTGGTGACAAATCGTTGCCACCTCTTACTCTCATTGTTCACTTTTATGATGTGTAATAGCTGGAAAGATGTTATGTCACCTACCAGTTTAACCAGGCAGTTGTGGGAATTGAGGTCTCTGTGAATGATGCTCATTGAGTGAAGGTAGGCCTTAAAAAAAAGAGAAAAGTCAGGCTTGGTAAGTCATACACTGAAGTAAATTTGTTTTTACATAGTAAAACCTTTCACCACTATCAACAAATCTTTGACATTCAGATCCCATCAAGACATGAAAAGTATTGCGTTGTGCCTTTAAATGTATGCTGGTGCTCTACGGCAGTGGTTTACAACCTTGCTTGATTCTTTATTACAAAGCCGTCATGTTATGGACATCTACAACAGGCTGCGGACCTATGAGTGGCGAAAGGCTCAATAAAGGAGTGATGCATTTAATTATGAATAAGAGTTATGCTAATTTTATCTTTTATCGGTCTTTTATCGTCAGCAATCGTGGCATTTATTAGAGTCATCTCAGGACATGCTGTGTCAGTGCTCTTAAAATGTGCACATTTAAACACATTCAGTCAGCAGAAAACAGCAGCCAAGCATTTTACCAAGAGTAGTGTCTTTGCAAGAGGCCAACTCACCATGCCAGAAGCGATGCTCTTTGCAAAGCTTACTCTTTGCTCCCATGGAAACGGGTCCTGTTAATTCCAAGTAAAGGGAGACAAAGAACAAGAAATGAAGAGAAGCACTCTCAGAGGCCACAAAAGAGGTAAATATAAAAAAAAGATTTGCACCAACGTGGAGACATTTATAGTAAACAAAATCAAACCTTATGAAATAAATTCTCCCCAACATATTTTAAATAATACTAGACACTCTGTCTCCTCACTGGGCCTCGTGTGGAGCTTTAAAGCTCTCCAAAAACACTCAGCGACAACGAAGGGGAGCCCAACTCTCTATCACTTAAAAACATTTTCTACAACTTTTCTCATTCCACATCTTGGCCAGCTGACATGTCAGCCAGCCTATTATAGAGCAAAGAGCCCTGTATCAGTGCAGAGTTTACTTCAGGTCACCCCCTCCTACACAACTCTGAGCAGCAAGCAGCTCTTTCTGTGGCCTCTGAAGGTTTTTTGTGCTCAGCTGTGGAAGAGAAGAGGAAGAATAACATGTTTAACTCACCATGTCTCTGATGAAATCCTTCAGGGTGCCTCCCTCAATAAATTCCGTTATCAAATTAAGCCTCTTGTCTTTGTACAGCACACCGATAAACTTCAGAACGTGGGGATGATCGAGGCTTCGCATTACTTTGACCTGAAGATTAGACAAGTGAAAGAAAGGAAGAAGCTCTTGATTATGATAATCTAATCAGTTTCCACTGAGGTCAAACTTAATCCACGAGATAAAGCCTTAAATCTCATAAAAGTCAGACTAATGTGTTCCCACAAGACTGAGGCGACAACCTTAAAATAACAATGTACAAAGAAGGAACTGTTGGGACAAGTGGTGCCCTTTTAGTTGTATTATAAAACAGCTTCATGCGGAGGCAAAGGACTCTGTTTCATATGTGAGAAAGCGCAGGCCTCCTGCTGCGGATTACCAACCTCCTTTAGGAAAGTTTTCTGAGTCTCCTCATCGCATCGGATCAGCTCCTTCATCACCATCACCTCTCCTGTGGCTTTATGAGTCACCTGTTAGTGCAACAAAAGCAACATATGTATTAACTAAAGCTCTGAATGACAGGATTAAATACATGGTGAAACACTGATGGGAGCTGATGGAACACTGACCTTGATGGCTTGTCCAAAAAAGCCTTTTCCTAAGATTTCTCCGTGTATGAGGTCACATGGTCGGAAAATGCGATGAGAGCAGCTGCTGGAGGATCTCAGGGATTCAGAGCGACCGATGTCTCGTGAAATGAAAGTCTGATCTTTAGGAGAGTTTGGTCCCGGTGACTTACATATGCTGTTACTGCGCCTGAAATAGGCAGAATATGGCTGATTAAAAATCCATTACAGACTCATAATATGTAAAGCTGCATGCTTTTGAGCTGCTCTAATGTACCTCAAAGACCTCCTTTTCAATGTGCCGTCATCAACCACATCTGTTCTCTCCAGCACCGCATCAGAAGGTGAGGACAGACGCATGCGGGAGGTGGCTGGGACTCCAAGCCGGTTCCTGGGTGATCCCAGTCTGAGCCGGTCTAAACGCTGCCTCACCGGGTCGTACTCTATAAGCAGCTGCAGCGTGTGACTGGTACGGTGAATAAGATCGTCCACCTGAATAAACAAAGACATCTTGAGTTAAAGGATTCTCCATGATTTTAAAATGATTTCTTCCCAGGAATGCATCACACTCTTCCCAGAATTTGCCACACTAAACAGCTGTGGTTAGTAAATTATGAAAATTGTTTAATTCTAATAACTATTTGTTCATATGTGGCAGTGGAGCAAGAATTTCTTTTAAAAGTACACCATCTTTGATGTACAAAAAACACCGCTAATCCTGTGATCCTTTGCTGAAAATAAAATGTAGCTTCACTTGATTTACTGTGCAGGAAATGCAATGCAATTAGACATCACCTTTGAAACAAGGTGTAATACTGAAACGTGGTAAACCAAGCACAGGGTAGACAGGAACAGTCAATCAAAAACAAAAGTAAAATCAAAGCAGTGAATGATGGCTGCTCTGGAATGCATGTAGCGGTGTGAGATTGTGGGAATGAGCCTGCAAGTGCTTTAAGTCATTCCACATACTTTTCTCTCCCAACACAAGTATGTATCAATGCTGGAGGTATGTGAGGAATGCCAAAATGTACATGTGCAGCTTTTGTATTAAGAGAACACAGCTATGCAAAATGTACTCAAGGAATGGAGTTAATGAACAATTAGTTAGCTTCACTTGAATAATTTCAAATCACGTTTGAGTAAGACAGATAATGTGTGAGGTGTAAGCTCACCTCCTCCTCCATCAATGTCCCGACAGGAAGGCCATTGATCTCCAGGATTCTGTCGCCAACATGGATGGCATTTCGCACCTCCGGACTAATAAGCATCCCTCTGACCCTGGAACAACACAGCAGCAACATGAATATGTAAATACTGACACTATGAAGAGAATAATTTCACGACAGTAGATCAATAAGACCTGTATGCTAGTCAGTCAGTTAACCAGGGCTGAGAAAGAACCATGAGAAACTGCTACATCACTTTAAACTACCAGTAACTAGGTTTTCTTGCCGTGGCACACTTACAGACACACCTGCTATTTAGCAAACCTATAATCAGTCTTACGTAAAGCATTACTCATGCTGCTCCCACACAACAGCGAGGCAGGAATCAGACAGCAACGAGTACCACTTACTCTTTGACCTGAACACTCGCTGAGCCGTTGACGTCCCTCAGCACCGACACTGAGAGGCCTCTCTTGCCGTTGGCTGCAGAGGGCATCGAGATGAGGGTCACCGTGTGGGGCAGCGAGTCCAAAACCGAGTCGTGTGAGCGTTTTTCCAACATGGGTGTAAGGACCACCTGCTTGTAGCACTTTCCACTGCACACAACAGGAGAGGAAAAGTTTATTACATGTACGCACATGTGCTTTCTGTTAAATTACTGTTCCAAGAACACAAAACATAAAGGAGTCATGGAATAATGACTAACTAATAATGAGTAACCAACCGTATGGCATTAACTTGAAAGCATTCTTGCCTGCTATTTATTAAATCCAAAATAAGCTCATGTTAAGTGGAAATACACATTTCACTCACAGTTAAATATAAGGAACTGTGAAGAAGGGAGCAGCAGGAACTTAACTAAAAGAAGATGCTGTGTTCATATGCATCCTTCATTTCACTGCTGAGTTTACAACCTTTACTTAAACACTATAACATATTTAAAATTAAAACTCACATTTTTAAAATGCCTCAAAAACTGCCAACTGCATATTTGGCTCCTCCAAACAACTTTAAAGATCCATGCAGGTGACTTACCAGTAGAGTTTGGACCTTTCCACTAAAGCGTAGGTATCCCTGTCCTCAATCACCACCTTGCAGCTGAGGCAAACAAAACACTCAGGGTGGTACTTGTGTTCTCCAGCCACCTGGAACCAAAAACAAAACCAGCTAATTTTCCATCCAGCACAGAGCAGAAAGATGTAAGATGATGACTCCGAGGCTGCTGCTCTTTTCTTCTGTGCTTCGCTGATCAGAGATGAGTGTGTTTTGCTGCGTGCTTCCTGAGCTCCTCCCTTTCTGACACAGTCGTAACACCTGCTTCACTCTCAGTCTGTCTGGAATCTGCGATGATGTCACCTCGCGAGGTGTCTGAGCCACTCGTCTCGCTGCCGTTCTCGCTTTCAGCCCGTTGAAACTGTCTGTCATGCGCTTTCTCCCACGGTGACACTGCTTACACATCACTGACCAAATTCCCTTTCTGCAATTATTGCCACACTCCCATTCCCTCTCACTCGCATGCAATATGAGATAATGTATGTGCCCCTCAGCAAGCAGGTAATTTAACTGTGCAACTGCCTGAACACTACAAATGCAGATTTCACCTACCGGTATATTTATGTAACTCCGGTATTGAGTTACAGCTTTTTGTGGTGCATATACAAACAATACATAACATCTTTTGAAAAAAACTTCCTACAGAGGAAACACAATGTTATTTTTGTTTTCTATGTCGTTCCTGATGCCATTTCACCACAATTCACAAGTTGCATTTTGTTCTAGCTGAAAGCAGCTCTTTTGTATTCAGTGTTTGCTGCATTGTGAAAAAGGCTTTTGTTTTTGTCTTCACATGGACCTTTTTCAGCATGTTCAGTTTAGCTGCATTTCTGATTGTAATATGCAACATCCAGCTTGGACTTAAGAGTCTAGTATGATTTTTGACACAGCCACGGAGTCACACTTTAGTTATCTGCAACTTAAGCGGATTGAAATTAGTGCAGTCCTTTATCCAACACTTGCGCTCAGCTCTGAGTCAGTGCTGGGAAAAGGATTCCCTGCTTCTACAGCAAGATTAAAGTGATGTCAGCCAAATCATTGTGACATCTCGGAAGTCTGTCTGCAACTCCCTGCCTTCAAGCCAAGGACAGAACCACAACCACCTGCTGCAGCCACAACCTGGTTCATGCTTAAACAGCAAGACAGAGCATTAAAGACTTGAGGAAAAACAAGATCAAAGTGAAGGACAATTACTTATTTTGGACAAAAAAGCATGACAGCGAAAACAAAAGCAGTTAAATTACATAACCTGATCATAAAATACAAAAAAAGCATCTGCAATGATCCCATAAACAAACAAATAATTAAACCAGGACAAAAACAATAGTGTTCTGGACCCGAATGCCTAACAAGCAGCAGCAGCTCTGCGTGACCCTCCTCCGCTGATGGACCACAATGATTTTCTTTCTGGCTGAGAGGCCACAGTGCCAGTTCAGCCCTGCCAAAAACACTTGGCTCCGCTGGCTGATGAAGCAGGATGCCAGTACCACATAGAAGAGTCCATTATGTGTGTTGCTTGGTGGCAAAAGGAAAAACTTCAGTCTGGCTCCATGTTAGACAAGTGACCCTCTTCGTGACCAGTAAGAGCTGCTGCCACCTGAATTTCATGTTTCAACCTGTAGATACTGACTCAAACCTGGCTGACGTTTGGATTTAACATAACACACGTCAGTTTCTCTAATTAGAGCAAGGTTGATTTTTTTTTTTTTTTTTACTGCTTAACATTTTAACTTTTCATTTCTAGAGGAAAGAATATTTTTTTCTCCTTTCAAGTATGACTTTAATAACAGATATTTGATCTCTGAAAAGCCGTCATACTATAGCCGATGGATCATACTATAAGTTGTGGACTGTGGGTAATATTAACAGAGTCACCACAGAGGGCTCAACATGATGGGCTCCAAAACCTCATCATGTTCCAGCATCTTCCCACCAGATTCGCTGTGTACTCTGGGAAGTGAACTGTGGAGAACTTATGTACTTGTGTAGGGAACAGAGCGGGGCCTCGAGGGGGGAATCTAATTCACAAGTGGAGTCAAGAGCTCATTCTGCTCAGCTCAGCAGCGGCCCATGTAAAGTATCACTCATCTGTAAACGTAATAACTGCCACAAAAACAGCCCCCTGCCTCTTAATGCATGTTACTGTTAATCTGCAGCGGTGGGGAGAGACGGGAACACAGAGAGCACTGATACGCTCTGTGGGCACTCTGGTATTATTTAAATAGAGGGGGAAAGTGTTGGCAATTGTTGATACATGATCGTGGAAAGACAGGCATGGAAAGCCTGGAAATCACATGTAACAACAGCGGTCAAACAGCTTTATCCCTGTGATGAGATTTATTAGACTGAAGCCTAATGAAATCTCAACGCGGCAAACAGAGAAAAAGTCTAAAAGAATACGAAAACAGTCTGGGAAGTTGTTGTGCTCATTCTACAACAGAAAAGACTCAAACAGAAGGAACTTGCATGGACACATTTGGTATTTTTAGATCTTTAACACAACTCAGGGGGAAAAAAAACACCTCATAACACTAAGTTTAAAGAGAAAATTGTGCCAAAGCAAGTGGCATGCCAAGCCAGGGTAGCACGATATTTAATCATTAAAAGAAATCTGGTTCTTAAACTTTCCTTAATGCAACTTAATAGTACTTTTCCAACAGTTTTGCTGCCTCTTTCACACACCATTTGCCCAGTTTGTAATTCATCTCTCAGCCAAAAGTCACTGAAATTATTATACTAATATTTTCACAGGTTAATCTGTCCTTTGATATGTAAAATCAGTAGAAATGAAGCTGATCGGATTTTGAGTCAGATGGAAATTGGCCCTTTTTCTTTATTTACATTAACAGACTGACATTGTTTGAAAGTCCTTTGAAAAAGGGTACAGGTGTAAAACAATGAGTGCAGTCCAGCAGACTTACCATTGCAGGTCCAGTCATGAGCAGAGAGCAGCCGTGACAAAGCTCTCCAAACTTCTCCCAGTAGTGTTTGCGACAGTACAGCTTTCCATCATTCTCATAGTACCAGTTAGTCAGGTGATCACAGCACACAGAACATCTAAGAAAGCAAAAATGCTTGCGGTCAGAGATAAATAGAACAAAGCAGATGAACAGAGAAGAAAGAAGAGACGAGGGATTTCAGCAGGAGCCTTTCAGCTGTAAAGTCAATCATCTTCAAAGTGAAACGACAGAATCTCAAAAGTTTTGCATATTGTTTGAACGTACTAATTCAAATATATGTGCATGATGTCTGAAGGATCCTTACTAAGCATGACCGAACTGTGCTTAGTAACTTGTACAAGTTAACATTATCAAAAACTTTATTTATTATTCACTAATCTATCAATTGTAACTTTTGTTTAATCAATAAACCTTTCAGTGTATAGAATAAAATATGCAGAGGTCTACAGTGATGCCTTGCAATAGCTTCATTTGTCTTTATAATGAAATAAAAACAGAGTAAAGAAATGTTTAGCACTTTAATAGAGCTGCAAAAACAATGCCTGTCCCCGTTTCAATTAATGGAAGTTCTTAGTTTGGGTGTAGCACTCTGACAGAGACTCTGCAAGTCAAAACACTTTAGTTTACATATTTATTAATAAAGAAGTTTTAGATTTGACATCAGACTGTCAACCAAGACAAAGAATTTCAATTTATTAATTTTTATCTCCACTCCATCACTGGCTCTATCCTCAAAGAGCAACTCATTTTGTATTTTCTTGTTTTTATACTAACAACACTTGAGTTCTTAACCCAGTGCAGCATTTCCTATTATTGTCTTCATGCTTTGAACTTTATAACTTTAAGTATAAATTCCAACCACCCAAATTAATGATTTCTTTTAAAGGGTTTACTATTCACAAATTCACTAATTCTCCTAAAAATCCACTGGCTTTAGTTATTAATGTTGCTAATTTCCAAAGTATGAGACAGAGGCAGGGAGGAGCTGGAAACCACTACGATGTAATAAGACAGAGAACTGACAAACATTTGCAGTGTGGTGAGAAAAAATTGAAACCATCACCCAAGCTACATAAACTTTTGAAACATTTTTTCTTCGATCCCCATTCCTCTTTTCACGTACACTACATACCACTGAACTGTGCAAAGCAATAAAAGAGAGCTCGTATAGAAACCATCAATCATGCTGCTGAACGCACACTTTCCACCGTGAGATTGGACACGAACATTTGCTGAGGGCATATTCCACACAATGACAGCATGTACTTTTGTGAGGTTAACAAGGTGCAGGGCACAGTAAATACCTCGCCCTGAGATGTGCAGGGTCTTGCATGTGTGCTGTTATTACAGTGTGAGAGGCAGATAGCACTAAAAGCCGTTCCACCGTTGAAGCTGGCCAGCCTTTGCAGATGGTGGATTCACGGAACATTTGGTTACTAGACTCTGTGCACCATCGCTAAGGCCGCCAAATCCTTAGCCAATTTCCACCTTAATGGGATCCAGTTGTATGAGAAAAACAGCAACACCGCTTCGACAGCAACCTATAGCCAGTCAGGCTCCAAAACAAAAAAAGGAAAAAGAAATCTCTGCAGGGCAAAGTCCTCAGATCATCTGGCTGTTTATTGTGCAGTTTCTGCTTTCAGTTACTTAACAAACTTCTCATTGTTCATTTTCTTATCTGCAAATGTAAACACTAACAAGTCAGCCTGTTAGCCTCGTGGTCAAAAGGTGCAAATCAACAAACTACTATCATGGGTTCAGTCAACAAAATACATCTGTATTCCTCTTCTGTAAACAACACTGAGCAAACTATTGAGAACTAATAATACTGTTATTCTAAATTTCTTTGACTGCAGTTCTGACTGCTGATTAATTTTAACTGTTACCTGAGAAGATAGTTGGCAAAGTAAGGGGACATTTGTTGCTATGACTTCGGGACAAAATGTTAAGAATGAGCAATGCTGAAGATGCCAGCGACGTGGGAAGCACCTGCAGGCTACGAGCGTTCCTCGAACAAGCTGCACTGGTTATGCAAAATGGTGGCAGCAAGTTCGCCGACCAGAATACAATCAAGGATGAAGCACTCTGTCAGAGATTAGGTTACTGAGAGGTCTGCAGTTGGTTTTGTGCTGCTGCTGGATTCTGACTTTGTAAACACACGTTCGATTGCTCAACCTCCACTTGGTTTCTCATTAATCTGAGTAAGGATGCTGGGAGACGAATGATTGAGGCAATGACGTGCAGACATACGAATCACAGTGAGTGACACAAGTCACCACGCACGACTGTTTACAGGACTGAGTTCTTTTGAACTTCAGATTAAAAACAACGGTGTCATAGCAGGTGTGACACAATACAGAGGTTGCTTTCAAGAATGAGCACAATAGTAAACATTCAGTTGTGTTCCTGATCAACAAGCATTTTATTTGCAGTCACACTAAGCAAGACTGTTCTAGCTCTGTTGATTATTTTGCCCTTTTGGAGAAAACACCAGCTTCTTAATGTCTTAATGATGACATTAAGATAATCCCATTTATGTTTTAGGTAACTATTTCCAGGACATTACTTTCAAGCGGGTATGTGTACTTTTTTATTGTTTTGGTGCAGATCTGGCAGCAATCTTTAGCTGAACCCCACAGATCACATTGTGCTCTGCACTGTAGGTATAGTTGATCCAGGATTATTGACTTTGGCGCGGATCCTAGATATTTCAGAGTTTTCTGGCATTACTTAAGAGGGAACTGTCCATTAGAGGGAAGACCACATGTTTGTGTCTCTCCTGTGGAAAGAGGGAGCAGCACTGGTTCTGAAGCAGGGGAGATGTTTTAGTCTTGAACTTTAAAGTCTCTCTCTCTGGTCATTGATTAAACTCCTGAAACCTGATCTGTGTGTATCAAAGTTAAAAATGTAGTTGAGTTTTTTGGTCATAAAAAGAATCATTTTCTGCCTTAGAACGGCTTAGACAAAACTCTACAGCGCTGCATCATCTAGAATCCAAAGACCTAGTAGATCATGCCTTTGTCTCTCCACTCACCCATCCCATCCCAATACCTACAGCTCACCTATGACTCTGCTTAAACACAGTAAACCAGCCCCGCATTTCACAATGGTAAGTTGTAATAATTCAGACATACATGTTTGAGCCAGAAACCCATTCTGAAGAAATAAAATAATACAGAAAGCCTCACCCTGCAAGTTTACAGGATTGGTTCTTTACGTTAATTTCATATAAAACACTAGAGAGCTCAATCTGGGATTTACAGACTGTCATCAGTTCATTTCATTTTCAAGGTTGAAATGCTCAGCAATTGGACTGACTGCTTATTCCGCTATTGATGTGTCTTAGCATACAAAAAAAGAAATTAAATAAACATATGGACATCTTAACAAGGCATAAAGCTACGTATTTTAGCTGGAAGAGGTCTTTAAATGGCATCCGTGTTTATGCCCTTATTACAATAATATGCAGAAACATTCTGCTCCTCTGAGATGAAAGCAAGACATTTTGAGAATGGACACAAGGTCAGTGTAATAATGACTCAAGCCTGACGCATCATGCTGTGATGAGGGGAAACAGAGCAGAAAGTTTGCTGGAGTAAAGATTGCATTAGTAATGGTAGCTGTGCTGCTGTGCTCACAGCTGCACCGAAGGACAAAACATCCCATTTGTTTGGTTTGCGTTTGATAAAAGATGCACAATTTAGCTAAACTCATGGTTACAAAATGATTAAAATAAGAGGAGAATCGTTTTCATATAAATAATGAGAGGTTTCGTGAAATTCTACACAACAGAACATCCCATCAAAAAAAGGGGTCATGGATCATTAATACATCAGCCTTAAAGTAAGAAGAAATTGCAGTGACAAAATGCCTAAAATACGGTATTTTTTGGAATGATTCAGAAATTTGTCACCATTACATAGTTTGTTTACCTGACAGCAGTGACAACTTAAGTTTTCAGCCATTAGAGTTTGTATTTAGTCATTATAATGGTCATAATTCTTTATTATGTTAATCTAAAGTATCCCGATTAAAGAAAAAACATTGAATTATGTTTATGTGTTCATTTATGTTTAAAATCAGGCCAATATATTCTCATTTGAGGTTTTTCTGTTGGTATCAGCCTCAAAAATCCGACAAACAGAACGGCACTGACGGGATCAGTATGTTCATTATGTGGTGATCCTAATGCACTCTGATTGCCCCATTAAGATGAATATACACAAGGAGGAGGCAGACAAAGTGCAGCATTTCAACAGAAACTGAATACTCGACATTCAGTATGTGTCCAGGTGCGGCAGGAAGAAATAAAACGTCCACCTTGTTCTGAATAAAAAGCATTCCTAGACAAAAAAACCCTGATAAACTATAATTATTGTCCATTATGTGCCTATAATATCGAGATAAAGGGATGTAAGTGTGCTTATGAAAACACCTGACTTCCTCCCATACGTGCTGCTGAATGGGGGGCGGGAACGGTAAACTCAGGTGGTTCTTCAGCGAACAATGCAGTGGCCCAGCCTGCACAAACACTACAAAATAAACATTACACATTTCCTTAAATCCACATTCCTGCCACGGTGTATTCCTTTGTTGAAGTATGGAGATAGCAATAGAGACAAATGACCTTGAAGACCTGCAGAGGGAGTGTTTCACTTTTAATAGGAGCTGATCTCTCAGTGTGTGCAACTGCTGAGTTCCTGTTTTCATAACAAGCCCATTTCAAAGAGTAGAGAAAGACGAAAAATTTCACATCACAAGGACAGTTCATAATTAAAATAATTATACTTTAAAGATACTACATACTGTCTCTGATTTCAACTTGCATGTGCAAAAAAGAAGAATCTGCGAGGCAAAAAGCAACAGTAACAGCTGCAAAAAGCAAGCATTTCCTTTTTTATTTGACTAATTAATTTGTTTTCAAAATGTCAAACAGATGTTAAAATGACAGCTAGGATTTTCCTGAGCCTAAGTGTAGTTCAAAGTCCCAAATATTCAGTATACTGACAAATATGACACAAGTTAACAAACCTGCACATTTGAAAAGCTAAAACCAGTAAATCACAGGACTTCTTTTACCCCTAAATTTGGAATAAAAATCCATCTGCAATCAGAATAGTTGCAGATTAATTTATGTTAATAAACTTATCCATTAACTGAATAATTGTCTTTTCTGTGCAACATACAATTTAAGGTCTATAATATCCATGTGGTGGCACCAAAACTATTTTTATTGCAGAAAAACCAAATGAGTGCAAATCAAGAGTAATAATAACCCCTCCATTCCTGCAGCTCTACACACTTTGAGTGAGGAACAACACTGGAAACAACCAGCTTTCTTTGGGGGGTAAAAAAACCACAAAGTCTTTGTCCGTAAGTGTCTGAGACAGCGGACTCACACCTCTGAATCGTTGTCTAGGAATGCAGAACAAGCAACGTCGAAGGGGCCGTTACCTATAGGACTCAATAACACTGCCAGGCTTACTGGAACAAGAGTGACGTCGACTCGTAAGAATGTTCAACTAGGTGGAGGTACACAGAGGACAGAGTGGCAGCGTGTGCACAATAGAGAGTAGGAACACCACAGGGAATCACATCAGCAAGGACATATTTGTTTCCTTTAGAAGTTTTGACTTGCAAAGAATGCAAGCAGTAATTAGGTGTCAATTTACTGCGGTGAAAATGCTCGACTCAAACCTCAGTGGGACAAACACATGCAAACATCTGATAACTGCAGGCATTTTGAAGATTGTAACTTGAGACTTATTTTGGCAAATAAAAGAGGATGCCAAAAATGAGAGAAAGTATGAAAGTACAAAGAATTGGAGAGGATCGTTGTTGAGAAACACAGCTGTGTCAGGAGATGATAGAAGGAGCTGCATGTGTTATTGAGGAGTCAGCATTTGGAAAGAGTCAAATCCCAGGTTATGTAAGGACACTGCTAGAAACTGGCTCAAAACTCAGAGACAGCTGCTTCAATTTTCAGAAACAGACTACACAGTCATCATTAAATTTTGCTCTATTTTAAGACTTTTAGAACCTGCCAGGAGACTCCAGAGCCACAGTCCGGGAGAATAAAAAAACACATGATTTCTGAATACACTCTGCAGCATGTGGGCTCTCAGAAAGTGATTCAGGCACCCACTTTTATTGATCTCTTTCATAAGTAAGTTTGTGCAGTCTCCACTGATCATCTTCATTCAAAAAAAGCACTGAGATCCTGCAGTTAAACTGGCATGACAGTTTGAGGACAGTTTCAAAACAATCTGATCCATTTTAACTTTCACTTGTTCTCATGTAAGATAACTGCTAACCAGGAGGTGAAACCCTGAGTGTTATATCACGTTGGTATGTACAGTATGTTGACATCCAGCTGCAGGGTCACTGCCCCGTGAGGAGATATTTCACTGTGGAGCAGTGACCTGTGAGGAGCAGAGAGCTCACAACATCTTTGCTGTGGCAATTATTAAGCTACAGAACAAAGTCCTCCTGGAGAAAACCACTTTGTCAGTTACTGATCTATAAAGAACAGACATCTGAATGCAGCATGTGATGCTTTATTGACTTCTATCCATTCTTTGTAACATAGGGAAATAAATATTAGTTGTTCCATCACACAACGTCTGTACAACAGAGATGGACACCATGAAATAACCATGGATGCACATGTTGTCAATGCTGTTTGTGATAGATAGATAGATAGATAGATAGATAGATAGATAGATAGATAGATAGATAGATAGATAGATAGATAGATCCCCTTGCAAAAATTCAAGAATGGGGTTGTGGACATTCAAGTGCCTGGCAACAGCTCTGACATACCAACAGCCCACTTCTGTCTTTCACTTATCATCTGTGGCATTACTTAGTTTGGGGAAAAAAATGCATTGTAAAGTAACTTATCATAGTCACTAATCACAGGAGTGTCTGTGTTTTGGTCACACTGTCTGATCACTGTAAAGTCACACCTGACTAGCATGCAGATTAACTCAGTCGTCAAGCTTTTGTCACCAGCTGCAGATCTCAAAAACATTTTGTACGCAATCAACTACATAGATTTAACCCTTTTCTAACCACAGATGTTGAACTTTTTTCTCCAAGTCAGAAAAGATGAGCAATTTTCTTATTGGTTTATAGTTTTGTTTGGCAACTATCAAAAACCTGGTGGTCTGAACTCAGAGGTCTGCCAGCTGTGACAGCAGCAGGAATGACATCCTACCTGGTGCATATTGTGCAGACAGGAACAAAACAAAACAATAAAAAAAAACAATGAACTGTTAAAACATATATAGGGCCCATGTTTAGGCTACAAGACAGAAGCTTCTGGGATTATCCACAAGGCCATTTGTAACTACACCCAAACACAGAAAGCAGCCAACATGTTGACCAACAGAGAAACTCGATTGTGTCCTTGTCAATACAAACTGTCCTGCATCTATCAACACAAAGCCTTCACTTATCACACCATGACCGACTGCTCATTGCAGCACACAGGGTCCTCACGGTTCAAAAGCATGAACTGGGACTACTTACTGAAAGCAGTCGTTGTGCCAGGTGTCCTGGAGGACTTTCATGTGAAACGAGTCCTGAATCTTTCCTCCACATCCCGCACAGTAACAGTTATCTGCAAAGAAAGAAAGTAGTCCTCATTTAAAACCAGAGAGGCGACTGAAATCGGTGATACTGGTCAAAGTGAGCAGCTGGCGTCTTTGACTGAGAAAACAGGTATGACCGAAAGCAGGCTTTAAATGAGCAACATTGAATCGACTCACATTTACATTCTGCCACCTAGAAACGATGTAACCTCGCCTCGATATAAAGTTACAACCTGAAACACTCCTCACCTTCTCGTTCCTCCATCTACTTTCCGAGAGTATCGTCGATATTCACGTCCTTTTACAAACTTCTCATTCTGAGGGCAGGAGAGCTGTCATGTGCCGCTTCAAACTCCCATTACTCCCCGCAACAACAAAAATAAAAATAAAAAAATCCCCAAAACTCTTAGCTCTGAGCACAAGAGCAGGAAAACAGGAATGCCTTAAATCCTCCTCAGAAAAACTGAGCTGAGTCCTCCTGCCTGGACGGAACCGCTTTCTTGCCGCTGGCAGGATAACTGACGTAATGCAGTCTCCAAATTCCTGTACGGAGAGCGGGAAGGGCCAAGTGCAGCACCTGGAGCAGAGAAACGGAGGGTTGGCCCCAAAGTGGAAGGGAACGACAGTGGCGCCACCTACTGTCAACATGACTGCACTGCACACTAGTTGGATTACACCCCAAATTATCGTAATCCATGCCAAATTTTGATTTAGGGTTAAAATTTTTTTGAGTAATAGGTTTCTTCCTGCTGCATTTGACATAAACACCGTAAAATGTCTATGAACCTTAGGTAGTTTGATAAAACTGCTTTCCTACAAACGGTCAAAGTCACTTTAAATCACTTGAATTCACTTTAAATCACTTTAAATCACTGTGCCTTGAAATATGTAAATATTGTACATTGAATTTTAATTGCATTTAGTATTGCTATAGATTTTAAAATTAGAAGTGTTTTTAAAGTATTGTACAGCCAGTTTTTCAGAGTATATGCTAACCTTTAATGTTAATGTTACTTACCTATCTATCTATCTATCTATCTATCTATCTATCTATCTATCTATCTATCTATCTATCTATCTATCTATCTATCTATCTATCTATCTATCTATCTATCTATCTATCTATCTATTATGCAAAAAATGAATTTTACAGTGATGTAATGTATTTGTGACAAATAAAGGCTTCTCCTTCTTCTTCTTCTTCTTTATTCCAAATACAGTATGACAAAAATGCCAGGATATCACCCCTACATCCAGTCTCATTTTGTTATATGCAAGAAAGCATACTTTACCTCTGCACAGTTACATCAGAGTGTTCTGAGTGAGTCTACATAGGCTGGAAGCACTCAGACAGATGATTTCAAACTATTCACATATTTGCATATAATTGTAAGACAGTCAAAGCTCAGGGTACAATACTGTTGCAATAATGTTTAGCTTGCGAGGTCAGGTGAGATTCATTTTCAGGGTGGTAAAGTCACTGCCTTATGTCAAAAGTGGTGCGGGCAACTGATTAGAACGTCTCCCGCTGGAGGTTTTCCTGGCATGTCCACCTGGGAGTAGACTCTAGGGTAGACTGAGATTTATTTTCCAAAACAGAAATCAAACAGTTCCTATTCGCTGACAAGGTATAGGGATTTGGGACTTCTTTTGTGACAGTCTACAGGTCTTTGAGGTTGGAAGGCTTCTGTTCACTCTACAGATTTTTGATGGGATTCAGGTTTGGACTCCAAAACACTGATATTGTTTTCTGTTAACCATTTCTTTGCCACTTTTGCCATATGTTTTGGACCATTGTTTTGTTTTGAGGTCCAATACAGCCCAAGGCCAAATTTTTCAACAGACAGCCTGACATTTTACTTCAGAATCAATGTTCACTGTGACAAAATAGCCTCTTCCATTGACTGAAAAACACCCCCACAGCATTGCATTCCCACCACCATGCTTGACTGTTGGGGCAGTGCTTCCGGGGTTGAATGCTTCTCCTTTCTTTCTTTTCTGACAATTAAATTTTTAGCTCATCTTACCACAGAGCTGATGAGTAAAAACTTTCTTCTTTGTCCAGGTGAGATTTTGCAAAGGATAACTGAACCTGCCTCCCTTGGAAAGTGTGTCCATGCTTGGCGTCAATGCAAACCAGCTTTGCTCAGTGTCTGCTGGAGTCTCTAATTAAGATGTTAGTACCAGAACTGCTCTGGTTCATCAGGATGGACTTGTGTTGATCCTTGGATTCTTCTTGGCTTGTCTCACTACCATTTTGGCCATTGCAGGGGTTCCACTTTGGCTGTCTGCTGTAACCTTTCAGATGTTTCAGTGATGAACTTATTGTACTTTTTAATGAGGCTTTGCTCTGTTGTATATATTTGTGCAAATTAACTGATTTTCCCAAAACAATAATAGTTGTATGTTAAATAAGCTATGTGAGGGACTGATCTGCAAAGCAGGAGGACTCGCAGGTGAATTCAGAACAAGGATTTTATTTTATCCCAAAAGAAAGTTGCAAAAGTAACACTAAATTCAGCTTAATAAAAGAGGTCAAAATAACAGAACTTAACTACATCTATAAGCAATAAAAATAACAGCAGAAACCATCTGAACTGTTCAGAGGGATATATATACTTGTTCATCAGACCAGTTCCACATAATAGGGGAAGCATAAAAACACCTACACCTAAACTAACACAAAAAAAACCACAAAACAATACAATACATCTGCTTAATCAAAAAAATTATAATAAACAAACCCAAAATAAATCAAATTATCACACACAAATCAAATGAATAAAGAAATATCTAAATCAAAAAACTCATCCACCCCTTGAAGTGGTCAGTACTTGGTACAATCTGATTGTGGCTTTTGTAGAAAAGCCTGGTGCACCCAGAGAAATGTCTTTTGCCCAAATCCAACCAGAGAACCAGAGCAGCAGAAGGCCAGACTCCCCAGAACCAGTAAGACAAAGAAAAGATGAGTACAATCTAAAACAATTCTGAACATATAATAGCTGAGTAAATGTGTGCGCTACAAATAGAATTAAGTACTTAAACAAAGGCTAGATAAATTATGAGTGTGTTGTTTGAAATGATAAGTTATGTGTTGCTGTTTATGTGTTTTTGTATGTGCAATGTGGGTGCAAAGTGTTTTAACTTAAACTAAAATGGTTACTGGGTTTACTGACTTTTATGGTTGGCGGTGGCTGCCAATGTGGCCATCATATGCTGGTAGAATGAAACACTTGAATCTATTTTATTCTAATTTAGGTGTTATGGTCCTGGAGTTGATTTTGCTTTCGAATGGTTTTACATATTCGTTTTGTTATTTAGCCGACTGTCAATACTATAAATGGAGTTTGAAAAATAATAATTGTACTGCTAATAGAACACAATGCAATTGAACAGGATTTCTAACTGCAGCCTCCAAAAAGACCAACAAAAAATAACATTATTTAAGATTAACATTAAAGATGACTTGAGAATATTTACTCAATAAACTGACTACTGAGAATGCAGCAAATGCATACTAATAAACCCTTTTGAAAAAAATCTAAACATGTTAAATGTAATGCTAAAAATGTGTATTCAAGCCATTCTCCAAACACAATGTTCCATAGAAACCAAAGCTGCTGCGAAAGAAGTCTAAAAATGTTGTGAAGTACTAGAAACTATAAACCTTTTATTTTTGTTAACTCCTCAGTTGTACTAACAATGAATTTTACAACACAGAGGTCTAAATGCTTCTTTAAACCGCAATGAATGAAACACTGGTGGGGAAATAATTTTGTTACTTTGTGTATTTGTTGGCTTTAATGTGGTCCTATTTGAAAGGGGTTATGAATACTTCTTTCACCTCATTCATAAAGCTTAGTTTGCAGAACATTTTATACAAATGTCTACACTGGGGCTTCAGCAGAGTTGTCTGTTCATATGCTACATCATTATACAACCATTCTAGTGACTTAACCCAACAAACAAGAAATCTGTTTCTGCAGTGAAAGCTTATTCGCAGTAAGATCATTCAGTGAACTCCATAAATATACATCTCCTACTGTACTTACAATTGTAATGATCATTTTGTACTGTATCTGTGTTTTTTAAAAGAATTTCTAAAATGTAAAACCTTCATTTACTGCTTTGTGCCCTGGCACACCATTTGATGATTGCAGGACACGTTCTGGAGACTTGTTCCAAACCACACATTCATTTAAAGCAGGAATACTGAGATAAGAAAAAATAAACTGATTAGTCTGTTTACTGTAACCAGATAAGCTCGCTAATAATCTTTTTTTGTGTTTCTTTCCCCTTCCCCTTGATTTTGCAGTGAATCTGTGAGAAAGCTTTTCATAAAGCACAGATGGGGTTTTACTTGAACAAACAATAATACATAAGATACTGAGAAACATTTGTCGTATGATATTTAATGAAAAATACAGTCGGCATGATTCAGCTCCATGACCCAGCATATTTCTTGATACAATACTAGTGTTAAGCCACTTCTTCTTAGCAACATACAGTTTCCTTTTTGAAGTTTTACCTTCAACCCAACTTGTCACAATGTCTGTGCTAGTTTGTTTGTTTTTTTTTGTTTTTAGTGAGTTCACACTGTTGCCTAGTCTTTTTACATTCCACAGCTTTGTTTGTGATCTTATTACCGATGAATTTCATTTCAAGAACACACGTGTTGTGTTGTCGGGTAGGTGTCTGCAGATTAGACTGACATTGCGGCTAATTAGCTTGTGGGCTTTTTAGGTAATCCCATCAGATTATGAAATGTTCTGCTCGATGATCTCACCCCTGATCACAAATATTTGATCTACTTGTCCAGTACTGCAGATTCAGAATTATATGATAGATTAGTATTTCATATAATGCTGTAGAGATTTAACCATAATATTTAAATTAATCACACAAATTTGCATAATAAAAATTTTTGTGTTGTCTTAAAACTAATATTAAACATAGTCGGATAAATTTGTATTTTATATAATGCTGTTCTCCTCATTTGCTTTAGTCAGGTAAATTAGCATAATTGACATTGTGTGGTTCTAATATTTAAACATGTTGGGTAAATTCAGAGCCTCAGTCATATTTCTCTACTGGAATGCACTTTGGTTCAACAACTATTGTTTTAAAAGTTTCATATGAATAAAGCTGATATTACTTGACTATGTAGGTTTAATTCCTTAATGTATTTTACTTATATTCATTATTGTTATAATTGGCATAGTATATTTGCATTTATTGTGTTTTTGTTTTAATGTGATCTTGTTTTTTTATGTATCCTGTATCCTGCCTTGAAGGTGTCTGTCAAAGCCAGACTAGGCTGTATGAAAAAGATAGTTTTTTCATTTTATTTTTATACAGTCGACTATCAAAGCCCTCTGTAATCCATTCTTATTTTTTTTAAATGCTATAATAAGAATAAGAATAATAAGAATAATCTTTATTCATATAGCACTTTTAAAAACCTTTCTATTGTTTTTTTAAGTGCTATATAAATACAGTTATTGTTATTATTACTACTATTAATTTCAGCATTAATGTTATATTTACACACGAACATAATTTGATACTTATATAGTTTCCAGGATCATTTTGTAATGTCTGAGAGCAGTGTGATGTTATTTTGGAGGAAGTCGGACCTGAACACTCTTGATCTCTTGACGGCAGCAGGTGTGTTGAATTCTGCCTACTGAGATGCACGTGCCCGTCGCGGGGCCGCGCACCTTTCCAGCAGTAGTCACCGGTGTTGCGTTCAAGTCCGTCGGCCCGCCCAGAACTCCTCCTGTCGGGAGCGCGCTGAGCTAAAGGCGGAAAGTAACGGTGTTTGTCGAGTCGAGCCTGCTATGAGGATGGAAAAGGCCGTCGCAGTGTCATATTACACAGGACGGAGTCTGAATGGAGCGAGCTGTGCGTGTGTGAGCCGGTCACTAGAGGCGATCCTGGATCTTAGAGGCGCTGATTAGCCTCCTCACGCTCACGATAAACCATTGAGTAACTGGGCGTCCAAGAAGTCCATCGTGCTTCTCTCTGGGTCGTCATTTAGCATCATTTAGGATCGTTTTCATTCAACTGCAACGATGCAACTGGTTTAGTCTAATTTCACCGGTTTTGTCATTTTCGGATGTATGATTGGCCGCAGAGGAGCGTCTGATTGTGATAATAAAAACCGCCACTTTACGCTCATCGCTGCTACAATGGAGCTCGGTGCCGGACATTCCAAGGCTCCGTGTGAAGAGAGGAAATCTGATCTGAAGCCTTCAGCGGCGGATGCAGAGGCGCAGAGACCCACGTGGAGCGGGCGGCTCGAGTTCATCCTGGCGTCCGTGGGCTACGCCGTGGGACTGGGCAACGTGTGGAGGTTCCCCTACTTGTGTTACCGCAGCGGTGGAGGTAAGATTGTCTCAGAGGTGGAGAATAGCGTCCTAAAAATCTCATCTGGAAACAAAACCTGCAGCAAATGTGGATTTAGAAGGAAATACCTCTTCAGTGATACAAATACTGTAGCTTTCTATTTGGCTGCTGGAGGGCGTGACTGTAAAAATCATATAATAGACGTTTAAAGCAGCTTACATCAGGTAAGACTGATGGCTGTTTATATTATAATCATTATTCTGCTACCTAATCAAAATATATTCTATATTAATAGTGCGTCCAAGTATGTCACTGAGCTCATGAAAAACCCCTTATTTCTATATACAGCACTTAAAGTCGGAGCTTAGAAAAGTCCATCAGTGATGCTGGTATCACACTTTTATTTGAAAATTAAAGCTGCAGAACATGTTTAATGATGAAATTAATTAAATTTAGATGTAAAGACCTTAACTTCAGCCATCAATGCTGTAAACCAGACACATTGTAAATAAAATAAAATAAAGTAAAAAAATTCTGGCAGCGTGGGAGCCAGAAAAACTCTTAAAAAATAAGTAAAAATGCTGAAATGTCCACAAATGTTAAAACTGATGAATAGAAAAGTAAAATATCTGTTAGTCATATTTTTTAATTCATTTAAATACAATAAACAGTGTAGTTTTACAGTCACATTTTGTAGCAGAACAAATTATTATTTATTAAAATATAGATGAGTCATTGACAGTTTTGGCCTATTTATTTCGTTTTTTTATGGTCCACATTTTTTCTCTATGATTCTGTAAAAGAACTTATAAAAATTTGCACTATTTTTCAGTCCTTGATATACTTTTGTTTTTCCAAATAACAGCAAATGTTTGTAAAATGTCACTTTTTGCTGATGTAAATACAGCAACAAATAGTGTAGTTTGTTAGCTAAATATTGTAAGAGAAGAAATTACCATTTAATAAAGAACAGATATTGATGTGGACGTTCTGTTTTAGCTGGCGATGAGATTCATCCTACACACTAAGATATGTTCCTGTGACTGAAACTGGTTAAACCTTTATGCTTACTGGGGAAGCACCAAATCATTGTCACCAAGTCTTTTACATCAACAGTTCAGAAATAGAAAAGCGTATACTTATTGGTAATCATCATACAGACGTATATTTCTCACAAATTCTGCATCTAAGTCACGATTCCACATTGTTGTAGGAATGACTCGCCAAAATTCCACACAGATGCTCTCTAGTTTTTGTTAAACAGGCTCTCATTTCTTTCCATTTTCACTGGATTGACATAAGATTCATGGTTTCTGTAAGGTGTGGGAGTCCACCGATAAGCCATCGTTCTGCAGTTCTAAATAAGTCATTCATAAATGAGGGTGGTTGAGATATGAGTCCGAGTGTTCTATTAGAAGTAAAAGCTAGATTGTGTTTGTCCTGATTAGAGAACATCTGAGGAGACACGAAACTAAGCTTACAGAAAATATTCACCATGTTGCAGGCCTGCTGTTACTTACGAGAGGTCATCTGTGGTTTGTTTATTTTTAAGCACAGTTCTATAGATTATTAACCAATTAGAAAGTCATCAGTATCAACTGTTAGGAGATCCCTAAAGCTGCCCACCGGCCTTTTCCATTCTTCTCTCCATTCAGGTGCCTTCATTGTCCCGTATCTCATCATGGTGCTGCTGTGCGGCATTCCTCTGCTCTTCATGGAGTTTGCTATTGGCCAGTATACTCGTTTAGGGCCTGTGCATGCTTTCGCCAAAATCTGTCCCTTGTTAAAAGGTGAGTGATTCTCCTGTCATGTGGCCGGGATTAATATCTGCTGGAGTTTCCTTCATTTTCACAGAGTACGTTTTAGTTTTAGGTGCATGTACACAAAGTCTGCATACAAAGTTTGACTGTGCATGCATACGAACGTTATGTATATATTTATGTATTAATGTGGCAATCTCCTCTGAGTCCATTAACTTATTGGTTAATTAATTAATCCTTGGCCATTGTTAGACTTACAAAAATATGCGTCCTGTCTTACCTTTAAAAATTTCTCATGTACTTAGATCACAGGGTTCCTGCAACTGAATAAAGTGCTGAACTGAACATTTTTGAGATTGGTAACCATAAAGATGCAACTACAAGCCACTGTTGAACACCAATTATTAACCATCAGTCCCTGGTACCTCAGTTAACCAATTCAGTATGCGAACGATGAGCCCCAAAGAGACTATCCCTCATCAGGACAACTGCAATATAACTATATATATAATAGTGTGGTCCTGTTTACTGCTCCAAATGATTTTTATCAGAAACACATATTTAATTTATTAAACTTTGTAACAAAATGGAAATGCATGATTAGTTTATTAACGTATGAGTCGGTATTCAAAATAACTTGGGAAGCATGTCCAGCCAGACAGAAATTCAAAGAAGAAATTAGAAATAACATTTAAGGTTTGGTGTTCAGAACAAGGACCAAACAACATGTGATGACATATCTCATGACATTCCACACTTTAATGTCCTCTTCTAATGTTCTTCTTGCATTTGAGCTTGACTTCAGTGTAGTCACCGATCATTTAAAGTCACTGTGCACTTCAAAGCATGAATTACACCTGCTTCTGTGTTTATCTGAAAGTCTTTTTATTAATTGACGTGAAGTGAAGCCATATTTCCAGTTTGTTATCTTTGCCACTTGGCACAGTTTGCATGTCTCACCCAAATAAAAAAGCCTGTAAGGTCCAGTTTTTTGAGGCTGGAATGAACCTGCTCCTAACAAACATTTGTTTTACTGTTTGTCCAAATGTAAAAAATGCAGTTTTTAGCTTATCTTAATGGCTTTTACATTTTTTTTTTAGAAAGATGAGGCATTTTGAAAATATTCATTATTTTTTCAGTGACTACTACATGAGTTAAATTAGAGATGCACAAGTTTGCATTTTTGCTGATACCCATATTTTCCATTTTATTTAGGCTTATGCACATATTTTCGTGCTTCTAACTGCAGAGAAAATTAGATTTCTTCTATAGTCAAATTAACATATTAATCCTGTGATCACTGTCTGGCAGATGAAGAAATAAAATACAATGCTTTTCAAATGCTTTTCTGTCACATTTCAGTGCACTTTACATAGTAAGGTGAAGAACCTACAGTATTATAGAGAGAAACCCAACAATTCCTTCTTGAGCAGCACTTGGTGACATGCTACACATCCCATAATCCTCTAAACCTGTGCATTTAATGCTACAGATCCAAATAAATATTTAAATGTATTACTATTTTTTTCTTCGATAAATGAATTGTTTTCATATGTTGATGGGTGAGCACTTGTTAAGCAAAATTTACAATCACTCAACAATCCAAGACTTTTTGGACTGTGACATGTAATTCTAATTTATTGCCTGGGACTGAATGTCTTTAAATTTGTAGGGGGGAAATGATCAAATATTCCAAGAATACCTCAACTCAATGTTCCTAAATTCTGTATATCTGAATGATAATCAAGTCAAATATGGGTGACTGAAGATGTGCTCTTACAGTCTGCATTAGTTCATTAATCAAACTGTGAATGTCAGACAAATCATGCATCAGTATAAAGGATTTTTTGGAAAGTTTATAGTGCTTATGAAAAAAATTAGCAGATAAGGAGCTATTTGCAAAGTTGTAAACCAAAATGAACTGAAAGGTGCAGATTGTGAGAACACTGACGGTCAGCAGCTCACTGTCCAGATCAAACAAGAGCCCAGCCATCAACTATCTCTACTTGTGGGTATGAAATGAAAAATGCTTTCTGTCTTGTTCTAACTGAAGATTTTTCTCCATAGTTTTCTTATCTCCTTAATGACAGAGATTATCTACCCGGTCAAAACGTTTGGGTCCTTCACTTGATTTATCGCTCATTTCTTCCTGGTTAATGATCTGTGATAAACAAGGGCCAAAACAAGGTAGTTTTTTTCTGTATGTTCTTCTGAATGATTCCCCTGTGTGACTCGAGTGCGGTTTACTGTGATGTACCTGTGATTCAGTTGCCCACAAATACAACAAATCAACAAACAAACCTAATTTGTTTACATCTCTACATGTTTACATGCAAGATATTTAATCTCGGCATGTAAATACAAAACTTTAATTAGCTATTTTTTTTCATTTGAGGATATTTTTTTTTGTCTCATTTATCCCAGTGAGGACACCCACAGGACAGATGAGGTATGACAGGTCAAAAAACTGATAAAGAATTGACCGAAGATGAAAGCACCGACTTCTGTGTCTGCTCTTCCTTGTTTTTGAGTCCAGCAGACTGATTTAGTTTGAAATGATGCATCGCTACACCAATTGGTGTGTGTCTGGTGTACCAGCAGAGCACTCAACCATGTAAGCCAGATGTGTAGATTGAAAGTGGCAAACAGGCAATAACAAAGGAAGCAGCGCTTACTGTGGATCGTGTCCAGTAGTTCTAGCTGATCCTGGAGATCAGAAGGGAGTTTCCTTTGGATCTGTTATTGTGGTGACACAAAGCTGTTTTTCAGCTGCTTCTCCTTCCATTTTACCAGATAGTGACATGGAGGCAGTGGAGCATGGCATTCCGGCCCTTCCACAATGAGCTGCAGAAATGTTTTTGGATACTGCTGAAAAACAGCACAGAGCCATTTCCTATTGCTACCATCAGTGGCTATCGTTCTTAAGCATCAGAGATAACGAAGATAGCGACGATAGCACAGTGTGAAACATCAGGAAGTCTAATAACCTAAAGTTTTTCGGTAATACATTTATTCGCTTTCTTGCCAAAGGTTAGTTGAGCAGCGTGATACCACTCTAATATCTATATTGCAAAGGTAGATTAAAACTTGAATAGAAGGTTTGTGCAATATTCTGTTGCACCAGGTCACCTGATAGCTACAATCCAAGCCAGCAAAAAGCCAGTTGTCATAAAGAGGGGTGAGAAACATTTTGGGGATAGAAATGAAAATAATGCACTTAGTTGTTCATATAAAAAGAGACACAAATGGTTGTACAACCCTGGTCTGTATATAAAGATGAATAAACCTTCACATTATTAACCACAGGTTTGCTGAAAAGCGGTTATGAAGTTCAGGATAGTGACTCAGTCGGTGTCTGCCGAGTGTGAGCAAAGCGAAGCTAAGCCAGGATTGTCCTCAGACTGTACTTTCCTGTCACTCAAATTGTCCACACCCTTAATAATACATAACTTCAAGCCTTAGTACAGTGTAAATGGGTTAGTTATAAACAAAATTCACCCCGTGTGAGCTGTCATGAACAGGGAAGGTAGCTATAGAGACCAGAACCACTTTCTGTTCCAGGCTTTGAACATGTTTATTTTTGGTGTAAAGTTAGACATTTTAACATGTAAGTCTGTGGGGACTGACTCACTTTTGGAATCAGCCTCAAGTAGACATTGAAGGAAGTGCAGTTTTTGGCTCATCTGTGTTATCTTAATTTTTCAGCATCACATACTGAAACCCCAGCATACCTTCTTACTTCCACACAACTGGCCAATCAGGGTCAGTTTTGGAAAATTACAAAACGAGTCAGAAACAGGCCCCACTAACGTTGGAAAAGGTAATGGGGAAGACTTTCCAAAGTTATCTGGCAACAAGCAGATTGAGTGGAATATCTTGGCCCCTTAAATCGTAATTTGAGCCAGCAGCTAATTAGCTTAGCGCAAAGAGTAGAAACAGGAGAAAATAGATGTAAGGTGCAAAACGTGAAGTAAGAACAACAATAGCTGTCATAAAGTTACTTCTTACAAGAAAGCAAATATATGTATTTACCTTGATGTATAACCATTGCTTTAAACCACTGATCTCAACATATAAAATGATTTGACAGGTAAAAAAGAACGGCAGATCTGTTCTTGTGTCAAATTGTACAAATATCAGTGCAGTTTATCCAGAAATGACAGGTTATACACTAGAAATAAAAGGTGTGAGATGGCTTCTCCAGCATACTTCATTAGTAACCTTCATGTATTTACAAGGCTTCAGGTTAAATTCTCCCTGTCTACTCATGTGTCCCTGAGCTAAATAATGAACCTCTACCTGTTGTAGATACCGAGCACCTTAGCCGAGGCGTTGCTCAGTTCCCAGCGGAGGAGACAGGTGAAAAAAATAGAAACACATGGCACTCACAGACAAACACACCCCAACCTGAAACCTGACACAGCTAGAAACCACAGGTGTTAATAGACTGAATAATTTACATCTGTTGGAGGACTTTGATCTCACCTTTACTTACTGATCGAGAGCCTGTTATATTCATCGGCTCAATAGGACAGTGGAATTCCTAATCCTTGGACCCAGGAATTCCTGTTATCTGTGGCCTAGTTCGGCCCCCACCGAGCAGAGATTACTGCACAATACTGCTTCTCCTCTGTTCTCCTGAGATATGGACTGCACCTGTAATTGTAATCCTGGGCCCTAATAATTGACACACCGTTATGCAATGAGATTGAGAAATATTTTCAAGCACTTTTACGAAGTAAAGCGCACACAGTCTTTCCCACAGATGGCACGACTTCTGCAGAGTCGTCTCTCACTTTGCCCTCCCCACTCCCACATGTCACTCCACAGGTGTCGGTCTGGCCACAGTTGTTATCTCCTTCATGTTCTCCACGTACTACAATGTGCTCATGAGCTGGGCACTTTTTTATTTATTCAACTCGTTCCGAGCGACCCTCCCCTGGACGTCTTGCAACAACACTTGGAATGATGTCGGAAACTGTTCCAGTGGTTTCCCCGGCAACGCCACCCACCTGCAGTCTGCCAGCCAGCAGTTCTTCGAGTGAGGAGACTTCACTGCATTTTCAGTTGCAGAAATACACTATATCTAGATGTTTACTCTCTGTATTATACTGTTCTAGCTCTTATTTACTGCACAAGTGGTCCTCACTCAAATCATGCTGTGTGTTTCTTATCCCTCTGAACTCCAAGCAGTTTCTGGGTGTATTTTGCTCCTGTCACATTTTTACTCACTGTAGGCTCATTTTTATTGTGATATGAAGTCCTACAGCTTTATAGAAATAGCACAACCATAGAGGCAACTCAAAAATATCTTTTGTGCAACATGGCACAGTAAATGCTAAAAATCACAAAAAAGATGAGTAGATTTTTTTTCCCAATAGTTTGAAGAAATGTTGACTCCTTTGTTCCTCCTTGCCTTTTACCTGCTCTGTGTAGACACAGCCTGCAGTTCAGCCGAAATGTTCCCAAGTTTCCTCACGAGAATGTTGTTCACAGCTCAGTCACTAATGGCTTCTCACTTGTGCTGAGAAGTGCAGATTTTTTAAATTTCCTTTATTTATTTTTACAGAATTTGACTAAAGCAAATGGCTTATTTTTTTAAATGCAACACGGTTCACGTCACAGATAAACGCTTCAAAGACCATATAGAACCTAATAGTCTGACAGTTCTCTCAGTTTTTTTGTCTTTTTTTGTTTGTTTTGTTTTTCTCTAATACATGTGGAAATCTTGGTGATTTAAAAAAGAAAAAACGTGTCTTTCAAACTCACCGACAGGTTTTGGAGTTCAGAGGGTTCAAAGTCCTAAAAACTTTTCTTAATCAAAAAATGTCATTTATTCTTTCACTCCAGAGATTTCTGTATTCCTTTTCTCTCTGAGTGTGTGGGGCTGCTGCATACTTCTGTCAAGCACTGAGAGTTTACTACAGTACAAAATTAAACCCAACGCTAAAGCAGACTAGTCAACACTTCCAAAAAAAAATCACGTTCTTAACTCAAACTTTATTTGTTGCTCATTTAGTCATATTCATGTATAGATTTATAACAAATTGTCGGGGCCTTTAAAAATACAACACTAGTTACTTGTTTTTCCATTTTTCCAGTGGCAGACTTCTGGAGAAGACCAGTGGCATCGAAGAAGCTGGTGGTCTTCGCTGGGAGCTCTTTGGCTATCTGTTGTTGGCCTGGGTCATTGTTTATTTATGCATATTTAAAGGAGTCAAATCCACTGGCAAGGTCAGAACATTACTAACATTATGATTTAGATTATTCTGGTGCCATTCTCTGATTGCATCTTGCTGTTCAGCTAAAATTTGTAATCCAGTGATATCAGATAAAGACAAGGAGGTTTATAGGCAACCTTGGGCAATGTTAGTGCAGTTACAAGCGTATAGTCCAGAGTCTGTAGTCTGGCTTTGAAGTTGTTTTTTTTTTTTCTGAAGGGGTGGCTGAAATCATACACCTGCACTTCTGAATTACCTAGACTGAAATATTTACTTGAAAGCAGAACACAAATCATCCTTGTAGTGTCCACAGTAGCAAAACAAGTTGTTTTTTTTAGTATGCCTGTATGGCAGCATCAATATGCTAAATATGACGTCAACACTGCAGTGTACGTATGACAGTCTGGAACAACACAGATTCGGACATCTTGGGTTTCAAACCTAAGGGATTGGTCCCTTAGGTTCGCATCAACTTGCAGAGTGGCGCTTTCCATATTAGTTTTCTTCCTGAGAACTGGTTTTCAGTTTGAACACATACAGCTGATTTACTCCAATATTACAACTTGCCAGTGTGTTGTGCAGAGTTGTGTTGCAGTGTTTGAGCAGTGTTGTAAGAGAGCTGGTGTGCTCAAGCTGCTGCTAGTGGTAGAAGGGTTAGGTGAGGACCTCATAGAGCCATCTATTCTAAAGAGGCCAAATAGCTTAGAGTTATATCTAACCCATTTTTAGGCCTGAAGGGATTATTTTCATGGGAAAAAAAATCCCCTTCGAAATACGTAACTTGGATAAACAGGGCTGAGATTTTAGGTGTTTAATCAATGACTGGAGAAAGAAATTTTTATCATTTGCAACTCATCAGTGTCTGCTCTTCACTGTGTCTATGTTACAGGTTGTGTATTTCACCGCTGTATTTCCATATTTCATCCTGTTCGCCCTACTCATCAATAATGTGCAGCTTCCCGGAGCCAAGAATGGGATCCTCTACTTTGTGACTCCTGTCTGGGGCAGGTTGTTTGAAGTGAAGGTGAGACTCCCGTCATGAACGAGTAACAGGAAAAGTAGGCTAACCCTTGTGACTCTGGCTACACCCTGGCACTAGAACATAAATTAGCAACAAATTCGATGCACTCAGTTTTTCCGGATTCAAGCGCCCCTTTTCAGAGAACAGGTTTTATCTTGTGTCTGTTCAATGTTCAGACTTCGCAAGAGGTATGGGTCATTTCAGCAATGAACTCAATGAACTGCCTACGTTGTTCTGAGGATACATTAGGAACAAAGGACAAGATAAAAGCTGAAGTTAAATCAGAATAGTGGCTTCTGAAGTTTGGGTTGGGACACTCTGGGAGGTTGCAGAGATGTCCAGAAATCCAAACTAATAATAATAAGAAATTTTAGAAATTGTTTAAGCCAAGAAATTCTATAGACGTTTGCACAATACATTTTTTTTAACAAAATAATATAGACTAGTACAGAAACATACAAGGATCGTTACAATGGATGAAAACAGGAATAAACAAACAAGCAAAAAGAAACAGACTTAATTTGTTCTAAAAACTTGCATGTCTCTTCCAGATGCACATATCAGTCGACCAAATGGACAGAAAATTCACATTAAACAAGCTTGTAGCTGTAATGTACACAATCCAACTTTCCCAGTTTTTAAAAAAACTTCTCCTGCTGCAGTCTGACAGGAACAGTAATAGTTTCCTTTTTTAAATATTCAAGGTATTGTCAGTTTGTTGTAGGTATTTCTGGTCCTAACTGGTTTCTAGTAACTGCTTTCCTGCGGCTGCTCTTTAACGATGTAATAGATAACGAGTGTTAGCGGTACGATAATCTGGTGTCAGGGCTCCAAAGTACAAGGTCTGTCGAATAAAATTTAAAACTCAGTACTACAGTTGATACAATGAGATTACTTTGACAGATGCATTCTGCTCGTAGCCTTTATTAAGTTACTATAAAATAATACTGTAGCTGTTCGGCATTATGTTGTGTTCTTTCGTGTTCACATTATGCCTGTTTCAATAGGACTATTAGTGCTTGTTTGTATGCTTCAGTCTTCTCCAGGGGTGAGGGGATCCGAGTCTCTAATACTATTATTTTTGCCTGGAAATCCCCAACTAGACATATTCTGATATTCTGCAAAACTGAGAGCAGTGGCTTCATACTTCCAGTATAGTCCAGACCTCTGTTGGGCCTTGACCTCTTAATAGCCCAAATCTTTAGTTTCAGAATGACACCAGGTTGTTGACAGCAAACATCTGAATACTTACTGAAGTAACAATAGCAAGTGAAGTGTATTTCTCTGTCAAATCACGTATTCCTTACGAAATGTGCAAATATATAAGATTTAGAAAAAATGTAAGGGTTAAGTAATTATTAGGTTTCTGAAGATATTTGATGTCACATCGAAAGCACCAATAAAATCACAAATACAGAAATAGAATCGCTCAGGTAAATTAAATCCGGTGTAGGCAGAAATCTGGAAAAGTAAAATAATAATAATAATAATAAATGGAGCAAAAACACATTGCATACTCAGCTTTAACCAACATAGGTTAAACTTTGTCTTGCACAGGTAGAACCCCAAATACTGAGTGAGAAAACATATTTCCATGGCCACCAACTATGCCAGAGTTTATGCTCTCCTGTATCTCCATCACAGGTTTGGGTTAATGCAGCTGCCCAGGTGTTTAACTCCATTGGAATAGCATTCGGCTCCATGATTTCGATGGCCAGTTACAACAAGTTCAACAACAACATTCTCAGGTAAAGAAAAGAGTCAATATTCTGTGTTGGGAAAAGCTGCACTATATCTTTAATTTACAGCAAAATGTTCTCTAGAAATAAACTAGCAGAGGATGGCGTTTCAGTATAGTCATTAGGTAATGTTGAACTTTAAACTGCACAGTTTAAACAGTCGTTTTGTAATAAGATGGACAAAAAATGGGAAATAAAAATGAACTTTGTTATTGGTAACCTCAGTGTGCATATTAGAGTATCACCACTTCTGTTGAAAATAGAATAAAATTAAAAATGTCTTTACATTTTATCACTAATTACTCCAAAATAATGCACTACAAATGTGACAATGAGCTGTGAGTTGAACAGCAGTGATCACAGCAGTCTGTGTTGTAAAAAATAGTTCCTTTGTTGTTTAGCTCACAGCAGGTGGTCAATAAATTATTCAAGGAAGAATTTTCAGTTTTGGTTTTAGCTTTGTAAATTTTGTGAATTTACTGTGCTGATATATATTTTAGCTGTTGTCTCAGAAGGTTCCTCCTATTCTGCAAAGAGTTGAACCGAAACATCTGTCTGCAGGACTCACGACTGTCCACAAAACGAAATAAATACAAATTGAACAATTTAGGAAACAGAAAACTAAGACTTACTGCACTGAACAAAAATGACAAAGGTGCTACAAAAAACGTGAAAAACTGTGCGAATGACAAAAAACTGTAAATAACCATGTTTTAAAATACAGTTAAAATAGTGTAATTATACAGTAAAATGTCGTAAAAGTTAAAAAATGGATTTCCAATTTTTTTTACAATGTAGTTTTATGTAAAACAAGAACATATGCAACCATTTAGCGACAGTGAGACAGAAAAAAACTCCTTTTAATAGGAAGAAATCTTTGGCAGAACCAGGTTCAGGGAGGGCAGCCATCTGCCTCGGCTGGTTGGGGTGAGGGAAGAGCAAAGAGAGAAAAGAAGAGCATTAAGAAACAGACAGGCAGCAGACAAGACTACAAGCACAGGCTGGTGAAGCCAGTAAATACAGATCAGAAACATGTAGCTCTATAGACAGAGATACCTGCAGAGAGGATGAAACACAAACTGCAAGAGAGATAAGATGCAAAGTTAATGACATGCAACAGTACAATAAATGCATAAACTACACTGAGCTTCTCTGACACTAGAACTGGACTGACATAGTTTCTTTTGTCTTTCTTTTGCAGGGATGTGCTGATTGTGTCATTAACCAACTCATTCACCAGCATCCTGGCTGGCTTTGTGATTTTCTCAGCCGTTGGCTACATGGCTCATATACACAACCTCCCAGTGGAAGACATAGCCACAGATGGTAAGCAACAAGCCTGGAAAAACTGTGACACTATGCTCTCATAGCTTTGTTTAATTTTAAGGATCTAAATAAGAAGACAGAGCCATGGATTCATGGATGTTGTGTATAAAGTCATGTCAAGAAATAGGCATGGATAAACAAAGACAGACTGTGCTGTTTTAAGAATGTGCGTTTTTTTTTTCTTCTTGTCATGGAAAAACAAGCCCCAGATTTCAAGTTTTGCACATCCGGATTACATTGTTTGACCTGTGCAGTTAACTCAAGGATAAATAGTGGAAATCTCCACGGATTCTACACATGAAGTTTAGTCTTAAGGAGCCCTGCTCAGCCTGTGAAAACAGATGCATAGTGTCCACTGCGTCATGTTGCTTTGGAAACTCTTTTGATGTCATTAGAGTTGTCTCAGCTGTATACAGGATTTGAAATAAGTGTACTTGAAGACAACATAGGTCTAATGAAGGAGTCTACTGAACTGCATTGTGGGAAGTGTAAAATTTCAGTGTTCTTAGACCTTGACACATACTAGAGACTACAAATAGAAATACAATAACCTTTCCAGTCTAATGTATGTCCACCCATATAGAAGAGCAATACTAAATTACCTGGGTACCCCTTTAAGTAGCTGTTATGAGTTACAACTATACATAGCTGGAACATAAACACAAGTTTATGTGTATCTAATTTAGTGGCATAGGGTTGTTGGTTTATGGGGGAAAAAAAGACCATCTTTGAGCAGAATAAATTACTGAGATACTTTCATCCTCAGTAACTGAATGTTTAAACAACTTGTGAACATGAGCTTCGTCAGTCAAGTGATGCATTATTAACAGCAGAGACAAGTTGTGTTTGGCCTCTGATTGGATAAGAATCCTGAGAAGTGATCGAGTCAAATGATGAGATCCAATCTTCGTGCTAATCTGAGCTAACCAACTGATGGCTCATGCTTTATATTTGCTCTGCAGACAGGGGAGAAGCATTTATCTTCTAATGGAATCCTTGGCAAGAAAACAAATAAGCAATTTACCATAATGTTGCACTACAGTTTTGCTTTTAAACGACAAAAATCTCTCTTTTCTGTCCAAGATAATAGAGATTTAACCCTCTGAAACCCAACCAGTCTCTGCCTCTGTGATTAACACCATGGCCTTGCAGCTAGAAGATCCCCAGTTCATGTCCCAGCCTGGGATCTTTCTGCATGAAGCTTGCATGTTCTCCCTGTGCTTGTGTTGTTTTTTTTCCTCTCACAGTACAAAAACATTCTGAGGTTAATGGATAATTCTAAATTGTCCATAGGTGTGAATGTGAGTGTTATTGTTTGTCTCTATATGTAGCCCTGTGATAGACTGGTGACCTGTCCAGGGTGTCCCCTGCCTTCACCCTAAGTCAGCTGAGATCGGCTTCAGTCCCCCCGCGACTGTAATGATAGTTAAGTGGTGTATAGATAATGGATGGGTCGATGACTGTATCTTCTAACAACTTGCTGACAGCTTGATCCTCTGTATGTTGTTTTTGAGCAATGCTGCATTTAATCTATTGATTTTAAATGTGTTTCTTTTTTTCCTTTCAGTTTCTCTTGACACCTGCTTTGTCTAAAAACAATCAGCAGTTCGCCTCAAAACTTTCAGATTTTCTGTCTGAGCCAGTCTTTGCTTCTCTGTTGTGCTGAGGATCACAGAATTTTTTGCTTTTACAAGATCTGAAAAGTCTTTTTTTAACAGTATTTATGTGAGACACGTAGAATAAAGGAATTTTGATGAAATATCACAATTTTGTGAATTTTTGATTATTTTGTATTTTTTTCTGATGGAACTGCACATCACACGATTAGTTCAAGTTTAATCTCACAATTCTTTCCGTTTTATATGTTCTGACTGATAAATAGTGGTTTTTTTGATGTTTTTCCAGAGATAAGAGGCCTCTCAAACCATCTGGTGGGTTTAGGGGCTCAGAGGGTTAAATGCAGCTCAGTCTAAAGACCCTTGAACCCGTTGACCTGTGTGAATATTTGCGTCCTATAGCAGTGTGTTGTGTCATGTTTCAGGTCCTGGTTTGGTGTTTGTTGTCTACCCTGAGGTCCTCTCCACCATGCCTGGCTTTCAGCTGTGGGCTCCACTGTTCTTCTTCATGCTGCTGTGTCTGGGCCTGGACAGTCAGGTAAACATGGGAACCTCTCACATAGGAGTGAAGACGGAGGAGGACGTTTGTGAAGATGATGTGAAGATGCAAAACGCTGGAGCTCTGCACGTTTGAATCTGCATTTCAGCAACAAACTCAAGCTTTTGCATATTTGAGTTTGTAAGGAGATGTTCGCACGCTTGTATGAAGTGAGGTTTCTTGGTCACTGACTTTATTTTGTCAGGAGGAAGATATAGTCTTGTACTGTGTTCATGTTCAGTGTTGTGATGTTTAGTTACTCAACTACTTTAAGCAAAACAATCATAGGAGATGCTTTCTGTTATTCAGGACAGTCAGCCCGTTTTCTGTAACTGTTTATGTATTAGCCCATTTTTTAGGTCATGAACTTGGAAATTATTACTCACCTACAATTTGCACAACATTGAGAACATTCAGACACTAACTTAGACAAATGGGTCAGAATCTCTGCTATCATAATAACCTCATCTCCAAGACATGAAGCAATTCATAAGTTTAAAACTGCACTCCAAACAAAGACACACAAATGTTAATGTCTTAAAGGAACTGGTTTTTACTCAGAAAACGGTACGATGTTTATCTTTTTATAAATAAATCTTGTTTTCTGCAGTTTGCCACAGTTGAGGTAGGTGTGACGTTCATAAAGGACGAGTTTGGACCCAAAATCCTGCGTTTCCTGAAGAGGGAAGAGCTGATTGTGTTGTCTGTATGCATTATCTGCTTTGCACTGGGGATTCCACATGTTACTAAGGTACAGTATACCGTATAACTTCCTTGTACTTCTCATAAAAACATATTTGAGGATGTTTTATGGCCTACGTGTGGTAACAGGTGCTTCATTGTAGGCAGCTCTCTTGTCATTTCAACCTTCCTCTTCCCTGTTGTCCTTCCTTCACAGGGAGGCATCTATGTGTTTCAGTTGATGGATCACTACACTGCTGTGGTTTCCCTCGTCTTCCTGGCTTTCTTTGAAGTTGTGGCTGTGTGCTGGATCTTCGGTAAAATATTCAACTAAAATGTCCCGTTCACAGTGAAAACTTTAGACCTGAAAACCACCAGGAGCTGCTATGGCAATTAAACAGAACATCTTAGATCTTCCCGTTTTTGGTTGTTAGTAGATAGTACATTATTTTTGTGGCAAAAGAAAATATTCAAACTGTGAATGGCAGGTAATTACAATACAAATAGACTTTGGAATTTAAAATACTATTAATATTTACAAAACAACAGCAGCAAGTTGCTCGTGATTGAAGGTATGATTATAGTGGAGAATTATTCTCAGTTATTTACACGCTCTCATGTGTATGATTCAAATGCTTTTACTGTGTTATGCGACAATTAGCAAGTTATCAGTGCAATGAAATTCTGAGCTGTCAGTAAACTTTGGTCTACTTGTAGTATATTGTACACTATGCAGATAAATAAACAACTAATCAAACTGTTTTTAAGAGCAGTGTTTTAGGAGAATGTACAGACTGAAATACAAATCTTTAACCTTCACATTGACCCACCAGTGTATAATGTTCAGGAACTGCATGTCATGTTTCTATCAAAGCCTCATAACATCTCTGTTCGGTCTGTCTGGTGTCGTGAACACGGTGGTCTTTCACAACGGCTTCTGAGCAGGTGAAAAGACACACAGAGGAGTCTCAGAGGAAACAGTCTTATCAAAGCTGTCTCAGACAGTTCACACATGAACCTTCCTCACGTATCATAATTTTCAACCTTCTGATTGTTTGCCACCAATTCATTTATCTAACCTGATTATATATTTAAATCCATTATATGAGAATACACACTGTAGCAAATCTTCCTGTAGAGTCACAGTAAAAGCATTTTGCAGTGCTACTATTGTAATTCATATAAAGAGGTAATACCTGTATTTTTTTTTTTTGCTGCTTTGTTCGATAGAATGTGAAATTAGAGTGAAATGCTGGTAGCACTAGTCACCATATTATACTGTATTTTTACAGTATCAAAATTGTAATTCTCTTAAACAGCGTAGTATTGTATGATTGATCACAGCACTCTGCGGTAGAATATGAGGTTCACTGTATACTGTAAATAATATACTGTATTTATATGGCATTTCTATTGTAATTAACATTAACTGTAACTGTTGTTGCCTATAAATTACATTTTATTCTTTTAGAATGCATAAACACTGCTGTGAATTGTAAACATATACCATAAATAATAATGTGCCTTTAACCTTTACGATCCAGAATTAAGATCTACCAACTTTGTTTAACTTTTAAAAACACATATACCACTAATACTATTTATAGATCGGGAACATTTATTCAAAGGCAGCAATGTATGACAATTTCTGGTCTAATAAATATGTTTAAGAAAAATAATTAGGAAAAATAATAAAACATAAAGTCAAATCTGTTCAGCTCACACCATTTGGTTTTACAGCATCAGAGTTTACAGTATTTAACCATGTTATTATGAAAAACTGTTTTTCCAACATCACAGACCTTTGCTTTCTTTGATGAGCACCTGTAGACATTTTTGCAGATGTTGGTGTCCAGGCAGTGCAGCCAGATGTTAAATCACCTCTTGTTTTTTTCTGTCAGGTGTCTCACGTGTCTCCTTAATGGTCAAAAGGATGCTTGGAAAAAATCCGAACATCTACTTCCGTGCCTGCTGGCTGCTGCTCTGCCCCATGTTGGTGTTGGTGAGTCCTGTTAAACCCGTGTGACTAACATCACCCATAATAGCAATGTTTAAGACTGTTGTGTTTTCTGTACAGTGCATACTGATCTCCAGCGTTGTTCAATACACTCCTGCCCACTATGGGAAGTACACATACCCAGTGTGGGCTGAGGGGTTGGGCTGGGGCATCTCACTGGTCTCTATCATGTGGATCCCACTTGGCGCAATTCAAGAGGTCTTTGATAACAAAGGATCACTTCTTCAGGTCAGCACAAGATTTATGATACAGACTTTTAGCTAAATAATAACATTAGCATACTAAGACCTTGTGATAGTGGGAAATACTTTGCTGATACAGATTTTGGGGAGTAAAAAAAATGAGATTTTCTTATTATATTGAAGATTAAAGTTCAAGGTTGTCTTTATTGTCCCACTACATGAAATTTATTGTGCAGCAAAACTTCACATAATGATAAAATACAAAGGGACAGCATCATCAGCATCACTAACAATAAATCACAGATTGTGCAAAGGACACAGAGTGCTGGTGGCCACTGAGCATATTAAGTAGCTGAAAGAGTAGATGAAAGAGACGTAGAGTCTTTTAATCCTCTAAACAGGTGCCATGAAACAACAGACTGATGGCAAAAGTTCCAACTCTCTGCTGATATAATACACTCACTATATTAGCGAAAAGAGAACATGCTTGTGTTATTCTTTATTAATTTTATCCAGCATTGTATTTGAACATATTAACATGAAGACACTGTTTTTTACTGCAGCAGCTCTGTCTGCTCAGCCGTGATAGGTACTCTGCTACATGTGCTGCAGGCAGTGCTGAGAGTGATGTAAACAAAAAACTTTGGAACGCCCTCTGCTGGACAAACCTTTGATGACAGCATTTCTATATTACCCCAAACATCTTCTCTCTTACATTATGTTCTGTAACAAAAAGGTCCTCAGATACGGCAATAAGGATATATCTGTGATAGACCAACAACAGCTGATAAAATCGACAGATGGCAAAATCAGTCATGTTTTCAGGTAGCAATGCTAACATACTTGTGTAGAAGACATGTCAATGTTCATAATGTTATTTTAGTGTGTTAGCATGCCAACATTTGCTAATGTCTAAACACAAAGTACAGCTGAGGACAAATATGCAAATTGTATCCCTAAGGGAACAGAAATATCTGAACTGTCAGGAATTCATCCAAGATTCTTTAAAAACTATGAAATATTGCAGCAATTCATATGTTTTTTCCTTAAACGTTGCCTTCTCTGATCCTCAGAGACTTAAGACAGCCATGACGCCAACAATAGACCTGGATGCTGTGGATTTTCTGCCGGAAAAACAAAACTTTGAAAACCCAGCATCAGAAAGACTGTTCACTTCAACAGCATGATCATGATCAACACCATGGCTGCGCTTCTACATGCAAAACCCTGTAATAACACACTGAAGTATATTTCCTCATTCTTCTGTCTTCATCACAACTTTATCCAAAGATGCACTTCATCCCAGCATTTGTATATTTCTAGTAAAAAAAAAAAACTCAAGGCACTTAAATTGCAGTTAATTGTCCAACTAAAGGTTAAATTAATGTAATTTATTTATTGATCTGAGTGATCAGACACTCATTCAAACCAAACACTGAAATTAAAATTATTTTCTTTGTTTTCTCTATTTTGTGATAAAGGTCAGTGGGTTTCTGTGGTGCAACCCTGTAATAATAATCCATGTCAGAGGTAATCTGGGGATTATCATTTTGTTTTAGCTTAAAACATCTAAAATTGAATACTTTAAAAGCCACATTTCCAGATCAATTACATCAAAATGGAGTTGAAGAGGCTTTCAAATCTCTCCAAAACACAACAGGGGCATCCAGCCTCCTCTGGCCACAGTTTTTATAGCATCAGCTGGTGTCATCTGTGTGGTCCTTAAACACACAATCCAATGTGCTGTTTTTTTAATGTACTACTCATGCAGTCCTCATTAACTCTTAAAGTTGAGAAACATCCAATGATTTCATTGTATTTACTAGATAGTTTTGGCAGTGATCACCTGTAAGAGACCAACAGAAACACTGCAGTGTGTAAATAACAGAAGACAGGTGCAGCCTTGCCATTGTTTGTTCTTGATAGCGGCCCGATGTGCTGTCAGTTACAAACCAGAACAGAAAAACAGAATGGAAATGGATATACAACACTTAGATTCAGTTTGCCAGTTGTCCATCTTGAGCTGAGCTGAATTGTCTGAGTTGTCTAAACTCAGGTGTTGTAAAACTTATTCTAGTCTGTCACTGGTATTTACATGTCATTCACCGCTGGAGGTCAGCTGCTCGGGTACAAACTTAGAAATATCTGACTTTCATCAGTAGGTCTGACCTCAGAGAAGGTCGACAGTCAGTTTGATCAGGAGGAACAGGAGGAGTTCTGCACACAAAAAGGTGAACTGCAAATATCCAGCCTCTGAATTGGGATGTAGTTTGTGTTTGATCCTGAAAAAAAGAGAGACTCAGACAGTGACTTTGTCTGAATGTCGTTCAAATAATGTGGAAAACCCTGAACACAGATAAGCAGAGGTGGTCAAATTAAATCAAAACTGAAATTGAAATTATAGACAAAAATGTACTGTTTTGAGACTTCAAGCTGGGTTTGTAGCACCATTACTGCTGTCCAGATCACCTCACATTTAATAGTGAGGTGATCTGCACAGCAGGTTAATGTTATACTTATGTGTGCTGAAGGTGACGCAGTGCTTTGATTTTTAACTTATTGCCACGGGTGGAAGAAGGAGGTATTATTTTATTGTATTATTATTAACATTGAATAACACACCTTTTAATAATTTTTTAAAAACATTATTTTAACCGCTCCCATCCTCCTGGCAACCCTCTAAAAGACAAGCTGTATGGCTAATGGATTGATGGATTATTTTTAACTATCTTGAAGCTTGTAACTCAGAAGAGTTTAGAGATTATAAGTGGTGCCTTTGATCTGCTGCTACAAAGCTGAATTGGGCTAATGAGGATAGATAATCTTCAGAATGAGAAACAATGATCTGCTAATCTGGGAGTCTCTATTTGGTTGTGTAGCAGATTCTATTGACCCAAAACCTGCATTTAATCACTGCCCTTTTAAAAAAAAAAAATAAAATCTCAAACTCCTTAACAGAGAAGGAAGCTTCAAAGTTCTCTCTGGTGGAAACGTAATTTATTCTAGCTCAAGCTTTAACTTTAACCCTGAAAATTGCACCGTACTGTTCAGTAGTGTTTTAATGTTTGACCTCTTGTGTCTCGGGGTAAAGTGTAGATTCTGTCTGACGTGCAGAAGGAAAGGTTCAGTCAGTCAGTGTGGGAACTGTAAGCTTTGGGTTCATGTTATTATGCAGATCAACTACTCCGCTGGAAATGACCAGAGGAAAAATGTGTCAACGGAAAAATCACACTTTAATGTGAGACTGTCTTTGAGGATGTTCCCTGCAGAACATGTTTGGCCTTTTCTGTCTTTCTAGGTAGCTCTTCAAGCAAACCTTCAGCTGGGAGGTGCCTTTTATTCTGAAACATGATGAGAGTACGCTCTGATAACAGATGCACAAAACATCTGAAGTTGATGCAAGGAATTATTTAGCGATGCATGCTTTTTTTTATATATATATATCAAACCACCATTTACTGCTGCTAGGATTTGGTATTTGCTTTCATTCTTCTGCAAACGGCTAAAAGAATGTGCATCTTTTTTTGTCATGAAAGCTAATGTCACCTCCCTCATGTGCCTTTCACCATTTTTTATGTAATCTAGATTTAATTAGACATTTAGACATCAAGACATTTATTTTAAATGTTGCACACAGCACGTGTGTTTGCAAAGATGCCTTATTTTACTTTTATGTCAGCCGTTTAAAATTGCAAGGATGATATAGAAGCATGTTTACACTACAATAGGTAAGTGTTTGAGATTTTTAGAATTGGATTTATAATTAACTAAATAGAAATTTTAATGGGCTTTTAATATAGCTATGCTTTTCAGGATCTGTAGTCAAACAATCAGAAGTTTGGACATACCTTCAATGGTTTTTAATTATTTTCTACATTTTAGATTAATACTGAACACATCAAAACTATAAAAGAATACACGTGGAATTGTAAACAAAAAAGTGTTGATCTTCAGTGTTAATCCACAATGTAGAAAATAATACAAATAAATAAAAAACATTGAATGAGAAGGTGTGTCCAAACTTTTGACTGGTTGTGTATGTCAGGTTTCATTTTAACAAAAGGCCATTTTATTTCACTGATTAGTTTCAGTTTAACCTTCCTGTCTGAAATCTTGTTGATGTCTGAAGTCAGCTGTTGCAGTTTGTGGCTGAATGAAAACCTGCAGACTCTCTTTGATCCGTAAACCATCACGGCTCATTTGTCTTTTTAAATATTCTCCTGTAACAGAAGCACATTTCGCCTTTGTCCCTCAGCGCTGTTATGTAATTTGTTACACTTTTATGTTATTGTACATTAAGTTAGTGATGACGCACAGAAAATATCCAAACCTGCTATTTCTTTACCAAATTTACTGTTGATCTTTCATATTAATGACTGTATGTTTAAATTAATCTTAGTGTTTTGTTTCTTTTCTTTTTATCATATTTCTACTATGTGGTGATTTGTGGTGTCTAACATTTTGTTAAATAAAAAGCGTTCATTTTTACTCTGCTGTCTGAGTAGTTTGAATAACAATAGAGAGAGTCACTCAGAGAGTCACTGGGTGGCAGCATAGCAGCAGGAATAAAAAAGCAACAGACAAAACCAGTGAAATCGCTGCATAATTAAAGTGCCTCTCCCTTTTATTTATTTCTTTTTCCATACAACATTAAATATACACAAGAGTGACAGATTAAAGGAAAAATCTGATCCTGACTCCTGCAGTGAGGGGAGCTGTGTTTAGGGGCATTTTGATGCCATTGTTTGGATCCAGTGGCATCAAATAGACTCTTAAAGGGAAGAGTCACTGCAAATCAACATAAAGTTGTTCTGAATGGTCACCTTTATCATATAATGAAGCATTTATATGCTGATGAGGGTGGTTTGTTACAGGATGATTATGTTTCCATCCATAGGGCACAAGGGTCACTCAATGGTTTGATGAAAATTAAATGAATCATATGTTACAGCCTTCTCAGTCAATCGATCTCAACTTAACTGAACACATATTAAAGGTTTTGAACCCTCATCCCAACTGGCCGAGGAAGATTCATTCTAAAATGTGTCTGCAGAGATCTCTTTTTGTTCAGAGAGTTCTTGCTCATCACTGTCACCAGTATGTTTGCTCATAGTGAATCTTTAGAATCAATTGGTTTCCCATGTATAATTTTGCACAGTTTCAAATTTTTGAATTAGTCAGGTAATTTATTAGTATATATAATGTTTTTAGTTTTTAGCCTTCATTCTCGAGTTAGTCTGGCTGATTTGTATTATAGTGATTACTGCAGGGTCTTAACTCTAATAGTTAATTTATTCAGATGCATTTGTTTTTTATATACAAATTTTATAAGTTTGCAGTATCTTAAACGTAATGTTTAAACTTGTTACGTAAATTCGCAACATTAATCTTTCTATGTATCAATCTTTTCTCTACTGGAAAGCACTGTGACTCAACAGCTGTTGTTTTAAATGTGATATATAAATAACAGTGTATCAACTTGACGCCTTAGACTGCACCATCCTCACTGACACTTTGTTAGTTTAATTTGTTCCCCATTTTTAATTCAGAATGATTGTATTAAGAAACACTTTGAGCATAATCATCTTCATTGTGAGTAGGTCCCATCCACAGACGTTAAAGTTAAAAAAACACGTTATTAGGCACTGCAGTATAATTTGTTGCTATGAATAGAACATAAAAATAATCATTAATTTGTTATTATCAGTTCTAATCTATTCTAATCATGCAGTAAGACATTTTTGTGCACTGAGGGGGGTGTAAGCGTATGTTAATATGGAACTGGGTTAATGCTTTCATTTGTACTGCCAGCATCTTCAGTACATATTCCGAGTGAACGACTCCACTGGGAGCTGAGGTTCTGATCACCGTTTCTGTGTTCAACACACTGAACTGCAGAAACACTTGAAGCAAAGGAGAGCAGAGCTGAATGCAGAGATGTAAGAGGCTTCGGAAGTTAATTAGGCCCTTGTCATAAAGTGCTGCAGTGGTGCCCGTAGCAGATCTGTACGTTAATCAATACTCCCTTCCTGCTTCCCTCATGACAGAACATATCATGGGCACTAAATTAGCGCCAGGAGCAGCGTTTGATCAATAGCCATAGACAGAGCAGCCCTAAGGGAAGTAAATTAATGGCTATACACAGCAGAGGGGAGTGTTTGTGAGCCTCAGTGGGTAGTGAAGAGGGAGATGGGTCACTGTCTAACTCATGTTGGGAGGTGTGAGGATATTTATCTGTGCTGACCAGCCAGTGAGTTAAACTAGCAACTGAGCCTCGTGTTTGAGCCATTTCAGATCCTGCTTGACCTTTCCTGAGTAGGAGTAACTCGGGCGGTGGTCCAGGAAATCGACCGGAGCATCTGATCATCATTACTCGTCATGCTAGTATACCACAGCCTGGAAAGAAATGATAAGGTTTCTTTTACTTCTCTCCCCATTTATTCCTCTGTTCCTCCACAGTATTGCCTTTCATACTTACTTGCAGAGTCGTGCGAAGGGAAGAGGATCCCATCTGTTTTAATATGTTTGTGTGTGTGAGAGCCAGTGAGAGAGATGATTAAGTAACGGAAGAAGGGATCAAGGTTGATTACATACTGCTAAAAGTCACAGTTGTGGTGCTGGGAATAATATGAAGTACTACATCTACTCAGTGGACTTTTACTTTATGTATACTTCCTCAGAGGTCACAAATACACTTGTAAGGAGGATGTCACCTATATATGTAAAAATATAAACAAAACTCTTGTAAAATAATGACAATATTACAAATACATGAACCATTCTGGTGCATGAAAGATGTTTTGTGCAGCATTGTATGATTTTACTTCTCCGGTGCATGCATGCATGCACTCTTAGCTAGTTTTCTTCACATTTTGACTTTGCAGAAACAAATCGTGTCTTCACTGCATCAGTAGAGCTTCTTGAAGACGTGTTTTTTTTGATGTACATTAATCTGCACAATCTCCACGCAGAACTGCTGCATTTGGCGAGTATGTCGTAGTAGTAACCTATAAAGAGATAGTTGATAGACGACAACATTTAAAACAAAGCTTCAGCGGCTTTTCCATCACAGAGGACAAGGATGTGAACTGCTGGCGGCTTGAATAGCTGAGAGACTGGGTTAATTCAACCTCAGCCTGCTCATAAGTTAAACAGGAAATCTTTGTATATCTTTATAAGTATGCATACAGGACTTATCCACTATGTCTGAATAAGCATATTTGTTTATTTAAGTTTCCCATTTCCACCCATTAAAATGCTAATGAGTATATCTTGACAACTATTCATATGCAGATAAGAGCTTTTGAGGCTGCGGCGCTACAGTGCGCCCCTGCTGCACAGTTGCCTTTGTTTAATGAGGATTTTTTGGAGCTTTCTTTCAGGCTGTTTGGGATGTGCATACATTAACAAGTCTGCCCCTAAACAGAGCTCACCTCCTGCTGGTAATGAGGCGACAGCCCACAGCATTAGTTGGCCTTTCTCCAAAATGTGAACTGCTGCTCTCTTGTAAAGAGTTTTTTTTTTTCCAGGAACCCCGTGGACAGCATGTTCATTTAGCTTCATGGCCATTTATTTTCAGTCTCTACAGGTCTCCTCAGTGTGACCAAATTTTATTTGCAGACTGTAGATCAGCCAGAACTAAATGGTAGGATAACTATGTCTGTCTGTACATCAACATCACAGTGTAATTAGGTATGTTTTTGTGACATGAATTTTAAGTAGGAAATATCTTAAGTTCTTGAATGCATATTGTTTCACTTGTGGGATTTTCACAGCTGGATTTTGCTTTATCCATTTTTTGTTTGTAAATTGTCTCATTATAGACATACAGACATACTGCACATTCAGACATAATTGGGCATGTCTTTAGAAAATCCCATGACTTAGCTCAGGGCACAGTTTGGAGTCACGTCGTGTTTGTGCAGATCTCACTGAATATGCATGGACTCCACTGCACAGAAGTGATAGCTCTCCAAATAATAACTGTATAACTGTATTGAAAGGATGTCGTGCTTTGTGCATCCAGGAGGGTGCTTCTACTCATTCATGAAGAATTTCATTGGATTTTGGACAGGACTGGAACAGATGTTGTAGGTATCAGTAGATATATAGACAAAGTCTTATTTTGTCTCGCAAAATGTTTCTGTGTATCATCACAATATAAGCAATCATGTTCCTTTCTTCTTTGTCTCTTTGGATACAGGACTAAATTGCTTCCACTATTGTAACCGAATGAGGTCACACGGACGTTTCAATATGTCAAGTCTGCTTTCATACAATCAGGCAGGGAATTGGATTTGGCCCTGAGGTTGATGAAGCTCCTGCGTGACTGTCTATATTTGCACCCTGTTTGACTTGAGCCTGGTGCTGAGTGTGCCCCTTTTAAACTTTAAATAGATGTTTTAAAAATATCATCCTAATTCAATTTGTCCTGTTCTTTTTTTTTTTTACACACACTTTCCAAAAATACATAATTGAATTACTGGTAATGTATTGCAACTTTTTCTTTAAATGGAAGGTACTGCATTAACAAATGCTTATTGTTTGCACCTTTGTTACACTCACATAAAGACATTGCAGATTTTTTTCTCTAACTCAAAATAAGCTTGTACCCAGCAGAAACCTCCAGGGTTGGAAAATGAAGCACTTAAGTGCCAAAACCAACAATTCCTCAAATGGCCAATTGAGGCTCTCTCCAAAAGCAAGTAACACTGCATGAAAAGCCAGATTATCGGCCGTTTGCATGATCTGCTTCAGCTCCGCTCACGTTCCACCTCTGCCCATTTTTTGGATTAGCCAAAAGTTAAGAACAGTCCAAATGCAGTCTTCCTCCTGAGGGATCAAGTTCTTATATTAAGTTAAGTTTGAGCATAAATAGTTGATTTCAGCTGTATGAAATAGGCAGCTAAAGTTGAAACCATTTCACCTTTGAAGGTCATCAAAATCTGCTTCTGAACTCATCCGAGGCTAGAAATAAGCAGTCCAGTTGTAGAACCTTCACTTAAATGAAATTTATTCAAAGTCCTTATATGTGAGTTTTGCCACTTGGCCATCATCTTGGTAATGCCCTCAGACAGTTATTTGGGGCTGACAAGATCAGGTTCTTATTTAAAAGAATTTGGCAGATGGTCATAAGTGCCATTTAAGTGGCCACTGGGATGAGATACAAAAACTATATGCATTCGATTACCAATAAAATCTGATTTAAAAAAAAAAACAAACAAAAAAAAACTGTTTTGGTGACTTTGACTTCTCAGTGCAACAAGATCAGCTGAATGTTTCCTGGTTCAGGTATTATAGACCGGGCTTTCTGAGAGGAGGTGCAGGATATATGTCATGCAACTGCCATATTTGGCATTCAGCAATTCTCCCATACATTTTTCTTCTTGAAGTGGTGAATGGTGTATTTATAACTAGATTTCTAATACAGTTTCATAGTTTGTGAACTTCTCACAAAAACTCTCACAAATGACCACCATCAGTTTGTTCCACCGTGATCTGCTGATGTTTAATGTTTACATTAATGTTTATCTAATGCTCTCTTGTAACAGTTTGTTAGTCCTGTGCAGGCAGATGGTTGATCTGCCTCGGTCCATTACAAGTAAAGCCTGATTTAAATTGTTTCAGCATTTAAAAAACTCTGACATAAAAAATAAAAGCAGTAAGGGACCAAGCACTGATCCTTGAGGAATGCCTAAAAAACATCAAACTAATGAAACCCTTGGATGACTACACAATGTGCTGAGTTAATTTTGACATATTTCTAGGTGTTTATTTACTTCTCAGTCATCCAAGAAAGGGAATAATACCTGCATTATGTCATTAGTTTTATAGACAGAGTTGGAAGGGTGTGTCCAGCAAATTTTGTAACATTTTGAAAGCGATATTGCATTAGGCACTTCCTCTTGACACAATTAAGGTGGGAAATAGACAGGGTTTGTACATCTTTCTCAGGCTCCTTTTGTGCTTTATTATATAACCACTTTGTTCTTTCTACCTCACAGCTAAATTCCACTAAATCCCACGCACTTGTCCTTTAAGAGCATCAACATTCATACCTACCCAGTCTTTGCAGTGTTAAAGTTGAGTGATGCTATCGATCCATTCAGAGTCTATACAGAATTTAAGCAGGGATGCACTGTCACACTAAAGGTGGTTCTGCTTCCTGATGATCTTTATTGATTTTACTATGACCAGTGTCTTCAAGGCCAGAAAAAAGCACAGAAGTTAACTTTCCCTCTCTTTTGAGGTCATCTGAACTCATTTATGGTGACAGTGGCAGAAGTGAACGACGATGTCACCGAGACAAATTGCACCATGAAGTGGGTCAGCTCTCCTGGGCATGCTCAGAAAGGATGGTGCTGTCAGAACTGAGCTGCCGTTTGACAGCCGCCTCAAATTCTGTATTATTTCATTTCTGTGTTAATAAACAATAGACATCAGTAGAAGCCGTAATACGAGTGCTCAGACCAAAAACACTGACTTTCACCAATTGGCAAAAGCAATTTTTAATAACAGCAATTAGATAGCTGAGATCACTGAGTATGTGTGTGTGTGTGTGTGTGTGTGTGTGCGTGTGCGTGCGTGTGGTGTGTGTGTGTGCGTGTGCGTGTGCGTGTGTGGTGTGTGTGTACCATGTATTTGACATGTCTCTTGTGGGTGAGTGTGACTTTTAGTGAGTTATAATTATCAGTAAAGGGCTGCTGTTCCAGGCCTGGCAAAACATTTCGGCACCCTGTAATTTCCTGAAGAGACACAAACCCCAATTACCAGAATGACTTTTTGTTACGTGGCAGTCAAAAGTAAACACAACGGTTCAATGAGCACAGACAGAAAATCCTCCTATGCAAAGTAGGTTAATGCATTGTAGGGCTGGGATTGATGTGTTAAAGTCAATAAATTGGCACTGCATCGGAAAGCATCATCGCAATTAGTTTTCACAAGATATGAAGTAATTAGAATTTTCTGGTTCCATTATTTTTCCCAGACAGGGATAATAGTAATAGTGTTCACCTAAGTGGGACTGAAACTACTTAGGACGAAGGTTAGCATAAATGGATGTTTTAAATGTCAGAAAGTGTCAGAAAGCACAATGTCTTAAATAGTTTTTGAGGCAGTTTATTTTCAATTGTTATCCCCAAATACAAAGTAGTTAACAACGGTCTTTTTCCAGTGACATCAAACTGTCTTAGATTCATAAATGTGAAGGAAACTTAATATACTGAACACATTTATTTAGCAATTGTAGTGATTTTCACCATTGTCTGTTTTTTCAGATTCTTTCAGTTTTTCTGAAAGAGACAAATTGAATAGAATATGCCTTACTATTCCTCTTCCAGTTACAAATACACACACACACGCACGCACACACACACACACACACACACAGTCCTTTGTCTTTGTTGTCACTCATCATGCACATTGTAGTCATTAATAATACAAGACAAGAGTCAGTGCAGACAAAAGAGAAGAGGAGCTTTCAGAAAGTTTGGCAGATGTGAGGCAGCGTAACAAAGCCACTTCAAAGCATGTGTCACATCTTAGTCGTTTTCTAGATGTGTGCAGTTCTACAGTTTTCTTTCTATGCTGTGCTTTTTAAACGAAAGTATCAGTGCATAATACTGTTTGGTGAAAGCAGCTTAAACGGAACAGACTTTGTTCTTAACATCTGCATAGCCTGCGTGTAACAGAGGGATGTGAAAGTAGACGCTTCGGTAAAACAAGCACATCTGTATGAACAGAGATACTTAAATTAATGAAGAACATATACTTTTAATCAAAAACACAACAAGAGGCTGCATTTTTCTCCAGAGTGTAATTAGTTTTAAGCTGAGGCAGAGTGTGTGACCCTGATAGCAGGAAATAAGATGAGTGACCGAAGCATCCCAAACTGTGTCGGATGTGTCTAATGAGATACGACAGGCAGCAGAGTCAAAAGGATCAAATGAAACTCGGTGAAAGAATCATTATTTTTTTATGGTAACTGAAAGATGTAGGTCTTCAGTAATACTACCCTGTGCTGCGGCAGTGACATTGAGACACCTTCTGAATAGCAATTACAGTGTGTGGTTGATCTCACAGCCTCAATCTTCAAAGCAGAACTTTTTTTTTTTTGTGGGTGCAAAACCTACAGTAAAAAAATATCTGATTTTTCCACTGATTGCTGGAGTGCCACTGTCAAGGATTTAAGTTGAATGCTTAAGATAATCTCATCATTAATTCATATTTATAATAAATTCAGGGTGCCTTTTAAATAATGCAGGATCTATTTTTTTGGTAGTTTTCAGGGAGACTCTTGAATTATTAATGCCAGCAGCTATGGCTGGGTTTAATAGATGAGGACTGCTACCTCAGTAAATTCTGCTCCACCTGCTCCTCCCTCTTGTGAGAAGAAGCAGACCAGCCAGAACCCACTTTCTTTTACGCCCTCGTCCACTATATTAACTGTGTCTGAGAATGTTTCATCACCATTCGTTATGCTACAACCCAGCATGTCCTGCTGCCGCCGTGTTCTGTCTGAAAGAGACCTAATAAGGTTTCACAGTGCTGCATATCTTAACCGCAGGCAAAGAACTTTCACATAGAGGACGGTTCACAACCCTCTGAACAGAACATACAGGGAATCTGACAGTCATGATTAATAGAAACTGTTAATGCAACCAACTCGAGGACTTCAGTTGTGTTTATGGGGACAGTTAACACTTCACTCTGCAGTTTGACAGAAAATATATGCTGTAGAAACACATAGAAAAAAAAACTTATATTATATTCTTTTCTGTTGATTTTACAAATTTTCAGCTCCATTTTTTTAATAAATAAAAATAGCAATAAAATGACAAGGATTTTGATTATGTTCATGAAGGCAGTTAGTGTTTTACTGTACACTATGCACTGTAAAAAAGTGGAATTTTCTGTTACTTTCCTTTTTATTTTCCATATTTTTAGATATATGCCTGAAAAGGAAAAAAATGTGTCTAATTTAGAGTAATATTAAGAATTTGTAATGGCAAACTACCATAAAATGTCTTCTTTTTTTCAAGAAAATAAAACATTTTGTCATCAAAAGATTGTTAAAATGCATTTGCAGATTTAACCCTAATTTCACAAATGTTTCTTTTTATTTAATACCGAAACTGTCAAACCAAAATTTAATACTGTATTTATGTTTCTAAAAGTAGATAGAATCCATGACAATTAGCAGATAAAGAACTGTTTCTGTAATTTCACATAGATTTGATTTTCATTAGTAGTACAGCTTTTATCATAATATGTATCATTCATCATTATATATGACCTGTTATATATATTTATTATTATTATTATTATTATTATTATTATTATTATGTATTCCGAGTCCTTGTTTTTGCACATGTGAATATTCTTCATTAAACAATATAAAATTGCACTTGAAGTCACGTGGAAAATGTGTTTTAATCATGAAAAATTATTGCATATGTATGAGATTTTTTTTTCTGGTATTGTACAAAATTGTTTTCCTGCCCAGGATTCTGCAGTATGACTCATATTGCTCATTGTTGGTTTTCATCACCATAACTTGATGCACAGCTCCAGTCACAGCAATACACTTTATTCAGACTATCCATGTCAATACACAGGTTATAGAATAACAGTGATGCATTTTGCAGATGGATAAAATTGGAATGCAAACAGTTACTTTACTTCGCTACATGGAAAACACTTGTGTTTTCAGTGGTACTGAGATTTCTGTGTGGTCTGGCTGTAGAGCTACATGTAGACAGGAAGTTTTGTAGGTGTGAAAACTCTGAGAGCTGCTCGAACTGACAATGAAACAGTTCCTCTTAGCAGGCAACAGTCATAACAGAACAGCTGTTAGCAGCGACGGCAGCAGTGTCGCTGTCTTCCGTCATGTGGCTGACGGTTAGAATTAGTTTTCAGTCTCAGTTTATGGTCGTCAGGAAAACAATCTTGGAAATGAAGCAGCATTTTATGGTTCTGTGCTCTTTGTCTGAAATCCCTGAGGGGGGAACACCAAGGTAAGAACAATGAGGAATCGCAGACAAAGATTTATAGATTTATTTAGTTTCACAAAGATTTCTAATTGCTCAGACTGTATGTAAATGTGCTGTGTGTGAATTGGTGCAAACTGTTAAAGAGGAACTCAGTGATTTCTAAAAGTAAGTGCTTCAGATCTGACTAACACTTGCGAGAAAAACATTTACCAACATCCTTGAATCACAGCAAAATAATCTAAGATTTATGTAAGATTTAGAAAACACTCACAAAAAAGAATTACTCACGACATGAAGCAGAAAAAGTTGCTTATATAACTGAAATTCTTTTCAAAAAGCTGCCTGCAAAGTGGGAAGCAAGTGTTTATTGGTTTAAAGGTCAAGCAGAGTACAGAGCAACTACCCTTATTGATCGTATTATTTCTGTGTCAAATCAATGGGAAATATTCCAGAAAAGAACTTAAAGGTTTCTCATCAGCTAGAATGATTACCACTGTGCACAGAAACCCAAACATGGCGGATCAATGTCTGTTTTAGAATGTTTCATGCTGCAGTGATTTCACTGCTAATCCCATGGAGGAGCGCTGATGGGCTAGACGCCACCAGGCAGATAATAAATCACTACTCAGATCAATAAACATGACACGTGATTACCAGCTGATTGACATACAGGAACAATCAACAATATTCCAGTGGAAAATAAGAAAAAGAAGAGCTAAATCAGTTGTGCTTGTGGCAACAGTTTGTTCCAACAGTATTAATACAAACTAAGCTGGATGATTATGAAACATTAGAGGTCCCCTCTAGTGAATATTAAGGTTTTATTGTTTGTTTTATTTTTACCTTGCTAAAATGTGTTTTTTATTTTTGATAGGCTGGAAGTCACAGTTAACACAGCCAAGTTCAGAGTCCTGGTCGGACATATTTAACTGCATTATTCCAATATTACAACTTGCCATTTAGTAGTGGAGAGTGTTTTTACAGTGTTTGAGCAGAGTGAAAAGCTATGGTGCCTTCACAAAACTGCACATTCTAAAGGAAGAAGCAGTGTAGAATAACATCTAAGCCCATTTCAGGCAGAAAAGTGATCGTTTCCATGGGAGGAAGCAGCTAAATATCTAACTTTGATTCACAGAAATGAAGTTTTAGAGATTAAATCTCAACCATAGAAGGATTTAGGATATTTCAGGCTGAATATACTGGTTAACTATATAATATTTAGGGTCCGAGCACCACGAAGTGGTGCGAGGAACCTATTGTAACCCTAGGAATTATTATTATTAGGGTCCGAGCACCACGAAGTGGTGCGAGGAACCTATTGAAATCCTAAGAATTATTAGGGTCCGAGCACCACGTAGTGGTGCGAGGAACCTATTGAAACCCTAGGAATTATTATTATTATTATTATTATTATTATTATACTTTTTTCTACGGACGGGGAAAACGCATTTTTGACGCCCTAAACATATACGAAAACGCATGAAAATCGCCACACACATCAGGACTGGCGAAAAATTTGATATTTTAGGGGAATGGCACGCGTGCGTGCCAAAATGGCTCAATAGCGCCCCCTAGAAAATTACGAAAATTCAGCCCCCGGACAGCGTTCGACCTAGACTTCTGAAATTTGGCACACATATGTAACTCATCAAGACGCACAAAAAAGCCTCTTGCATCATTACCCATAATGCAACAGGAAGTCGGCCATTTTGAATTATGAGTCATGTTTTGGACAATTTTGTGTCATTTTTGGACATTTTTTAAAATCTATAAACTCAAACAGCGTAACTCCAAGAGAGCTGAAATTTGGCCAGGATGTACTCCAATCACGGGTGATCAAAAGTTATCAAAACGCTCCGCAAAAGTCTGAAGGCGTGGAAATGGCGAGCCACGGAATGCGGCCATTTTGAAATATGATTCATATTTTGGACATTTTGTCATTTTTGGACATTTTAAAAAGCTATTAACTCAAACACCGTAACCACGAGAGAGCTCAAATTTGGTCAGGATGGACACCAGTCATGGTTGATCAAAGATTATCAAAATACTCTGCAACAGTCTGATTGTGTGGCCATGGTGACCAGCAGAATGTGGCCATTTTGGATGTCTCGCCATGAAACAGGAAGTGCTGTCTAACTAGCCTGGACATGCATCAATCTGCCTCAAACTTTACATGTGTGATCAGAGTCCAGCCCTAATCACATCCATAGGTCGATATAGACTCACTGTCATAGCACCACCTGGCGGCCATTTTGAATTTCTCGCCATGAAACAGGAAGTCATGTCTAACTAGCCTGTACATGCTCCAATTTGTCTGAAATTTTACATGTATGATCAGAGTCCGGCCCTAATCACATCTTTGTGGCACTTGGTGGCCATTTTGGATTCCTCGCCATTAAACAGGAAGTGCTGTCTTACTAGCCTGTACATGCTCCAATTTGTCTGAAATTTTACATGTATGATCAGAGTCCAGCCCTAATCACATCTTTGTGCCACTTGGCGGCCATTTTGGATTTCTCGCCATGAAACAGGAAGTGCTGTGTAACCAGCCTGTACATGCTCCAATCTGCCTGAAATTTTACATGTATGATCAGAGTCCGGCCCTAATCACATCTTTGCACCACTTGGCGGCCATTTTGGATTTCTCGCCATGAAACAGGAAGTGCTGTGTAAGTAGCCTGTACATGCTCCAATCTGCCTGAAACTTTACTCTCTCAGTTGCAGCGCCTCCTGGTGGATATGCGTGGGCCAGTCGGGCCGCTCGGATGCGAGGACCCGTCCAACGCTGCTTGCAGCTTTTATTGGTTTAGTGGTTGGAAGTCAATAAAACATTAGCGTCAGTCAAATTGAATGCGTCAGTGGATGGAAGTGGTGGTTGCCTTGTGCTGCTCTTCACTTCACTGCAGCTCCATGGCTCCATCTGCTGGACGGACAGAAGTGCAGCAGCTGATGGCAGCTTCTTTGACCTCACGCTGCTGTCAGACCCCAGATTAGGGTTTATTTCAGATATATATAATAGAAAATAGTAATTAAAAAATAAGCTGATGTTGTATTTTTGCAGCAGTGAGTTTTACAGGGTTAAGAGCAACCAGTCAAAGGTTATTACTGAGGATTTTAAACAAAAACATTCAGGCAAACAGTTAACATCATAGGGTGCCTGACATGTTTGTTTTTTTTCCGGGTCGATACAGATTTTTTTTGTAATCAAGGAGATCAATAACCAAGATTTGGAATCACTACACATTTGCAGAAAAAATAAAGTTTTTGAACAGCACATAAAGTTAAGTTAAAATTAAAATAATCACGAGTTGCAGCCTTTGCTTATTTATGTTTTACATGCTGAAGTTGTCCTTCAGTGTTTCACTGATCAGATTGTGCTGTGGGCAGGAACAAGATCAGAGGGAGGCAGGTGCAGCAGACCCAAAGTAGTTTCACATTCATTTATCTGATCAGATTTCAGGGGGCTTTTTTTTTTTTTTTTTGTTTTTTTTTTTTTTTTAAGAAATGGGACCAATAATTGAAAACATGCTAAATATCAGGTGGGATCATTGGTGTCACAGGACATCTGCAGACACAGGTCAAAGATTACAAGGAGTTTATTTAACGAATGAAACTAAAACCAACACAGAAAGGATAACTAAACCAAGGTGAAAACAAAAAGGGGAAACCAGACTAATTGTAGGAGAAAGGTTCTGGTTTCAAAGTCTCTGGTCTGGCAGAGAGCGGAAGAATGAAGAACCGGGCCTTCGTGGATTAAGGTGATTGAGAACAGGTGAATCAACCCCCACACCCGTGAGAGAGATGGATGGATGGATGGAGGATGGATGGATAGATAGGTAGGGAGGTAGATGGACCATAGATAGATGGATGGATAGGTAGATTCTGCAGTGTGGAAATTTTCAGTGTGGCAGTAGCAGATAGGAAAAAAAGTAAAAAGAAAAGCAGCACTCAGTGCACAGATATAAATAGATGCTTTCTCCTTAGAGAAGAAATAGAAATGCTTGTAAAAAAAAAAATCTTGTGAAATTGCACATATTGACTTATTTACATTTTATTGCAGTTACTTCATGGGTGATCTGAACTACTGGGAGCAGGTTTGATTGAACACAGTCTGACTGCTGCAGGAAGGAAGGACCTCCTTCAAACATCGTGGGTGAAGCAGTCTGTCCCTGAAGGAGCTGCCGGTGATGGTCCTGTTTCCTGCAGGGGGTGGGAGATGTCCTCCATGATAGACAACAGCTTTGTCATCATCCTCCTGTCTAACACCAGCCCAGGACAGAGCTTGCTTTCTTAACCAGTTTCTTTAGTCTCTTCCTGTCTGCAGCTGTGATGCTGCTGCTCCAGCAGACCACTCCATACAGGATGGCTGATACCACCACACAACCATAAAAGGTCCTCAGAATTGCTCCCTGCACCCCGAAGGACCTCAGTTTCCTGAGCAGGTGAAGTCTGTTCTGACCTTTCTTACACCGTGCGTTGGTGTTGCATCTCTAGACATGTTTGAATGTCTTTATCAATAAATGGTCAAACACATGTTGAGTGTCAGTTGAGGTCTTTGTTCCACACATGTATATGTTCCTATGTGATTGGTGTCTTGCAGTCAGAGTGTAAAGAATTGAAGCTGTCAGAGGCTTTCTGTGGTGAAGAGGCTGCAGGACATCAGCTGCTCCAACAGGTGATGCCTTTGTTCTTTGGCTCCAACCAGAACCAGCAATAAATCAGCATGAGCTGCAGTTTATCCACCTCATAAAGCGTATAATAAAGAAACCAAGAGGTTTTAGTTGATAGCTGTCTCTAGTGAATGACCAGCAGTGTCTTGTTCAGGTTGTGAGGAGAAGTAAAAAGCTTACAGCAGCTGGTATTCCCAGGTAGTCTCCCATCCAAATACTAACCAGGCCCAACCCTGCTTAGCTTTGCAGATCAGATGAGATTGGGTGTATTCAGTCTCAGAAACAAACCTGCAATGTAAGTTCTGTACCTCACATGATTCAAATCTCCACTCACACCTTTTATTTGTCCTTTGATTGCTCCAGTACTGATTGATGCCATCATCTAAGCCAATTTACAACAACACCTTGTAGGAAATGTGGTGCAGAGGTAAGTTCTGTGCCTCACATGTTGAAGGTCCATGGTTCAAATCCCCACTCACACTTTTTATGTGTCCTTTGGATGCTCCAGTACTAATTGCTAGCATCATTTAAGCAAACTTAGAGCAGCATCTTGTAGGACAGGTGGTGTAGAGGTAAGTTTTTTGCCTGGCATGTTGAAGGTCCCCGGTTGAAATCCACCTTAGTACCTTTATTATCTTCACCTCCTTAATAGTTTTGTGTACCATCATTTATGAAAACTAACAGTTACACCCAGTAGGAAGGATAGTGCAGTGGTAAGTTATCTGCCTCTCATCCAGGAGGTTTTTGGTTCGAATCCAGCCCAGGGCTCTTTTGACACTTTTTAAGATAAGATAAAGTTCTTTATTTCTCCCCACTCCAGGGGAAATGTACATTGTTACAGCAGCTTTATTTACAATATATACATACTTTGGCTGTATGACAACCTCTTTCAACCATCATTACAACAAAGTCCACGAAGGACCTTGTGTGAAAGATAGCTCACACATAGGTTGTGTGTCTGTCATGTGGAGGGTCACGGTTCGAATCCCCACTGGGAACCTTGCGGAGGATGATAGCGGAGTGGAAAGGTTGTGGTGTGTTGTGTGGAGTGTCAGTGGATTGGAGTTGAAGGGTGGTTCCTGCAAAATCAAGAAGTTGCCCGAAAGAGCGTAAAGAGCGTAAAGATTTTATTTTACTGCACTGTAAAGTTTGAGAAGCTCTCAGCCAAAGACTCACGACATTAAATGTGTTTGTGCTGAGGTTGATTTGTCTCTTGAGGCAATGCGAGTGGAGATTAAAAAGCTAATTTTGTATAAACCACTACCAAAAGGAAAAATGAAGAATGCAAAAAGAGGAGGTGCTCTAGGAACTACACGGTGCCAGACCCCCCCGGCCTGTTCGATGGCCACGTCTGGCCCATGTACCTGCAACACAAGAGGGCGTAAAGAGCGTAAAGAGTGTAAAGAGCGTAAAGAGCCTTTCAAGAAGATTTTTGGCGAATTTTGCCCAAATGTGAAAAAAAACTTGAGCAGAGTGGGGGATTGAACCTGCACTCTTCAGGTTCCAAACCACCATCACTACCTCTGGACTACCGGTCCTACATACCCAAATACAGGCTTTTCTTCTATTCGTCAAGGCGGTGACATCAACACTGAAAGAAAAAAAAACAATCCACAAAATCAAAAAAAGAACATAATCTACCTACAACTTTTAAAGAACATGCTAAAAAACACAATACTAAAAAGTCACACTCTTCTCCTCATCACTCATTTTTACATTTTAACACAATTTCAAAGCCACACAAATCACATTCTTCATGTCAAATCACTTCTCTTCACTACAAATGGGAGAGAACAGCAAACAAATAAAATACAACTTATGGCTTAAATATCTTCAAAATCTCTTTGCTATTCCTCTACATTCAAATTCCTCAACACCACTCAACAAAGAGTGCAAAGAGCGCAAAGAGCGCAAAGAGCGCAAAGAGCGTAAAGAGCGTAAAGAGCGTAAAGAGCCTTTCAAGAAGATTTTTGGCGAATTTTGCCCAAATGTGAAAAAAAAGCTTGAGCAGAGTGGGGGATTGAACCTGCACTCTTCAGGTTCCAAACCACCATCACTACCTCTGGACTACCGGTCCTACATACCCAAATACAGGCTTTTCTTCTATTCGTCAAGGCGGTGACATCAACACTGAAAGAAAAAAAAAAACAATCCACAAAATCAAAAAAAGAACATAATCTACCTACAACTTTTAAAGAACACGCTAAAAAACACAATACTAAAAAGTCACACTCTTCTCCTCATCACTCATTTTTACATTTTAACACAATTTCAAAGCCACACAAATCACATTCTTCATGTCAAATCACTTCTCTTCACTACAAATGGGAGAGAACAGCAAACAAATAAAATACAACTTATGGCTTAAATATCTTCAAAATCTCTTTGCTATTCCTCTACATTCAAATTCCTCAACACCACTCAACAAAGAGTGCAAAGAGCGCAAAGAGCGCAAAGAGCGCATCTTTGTGCCACTTGGCGGCCATTTTGGATTTCTCGCCATGAAACAGGAAGTGCTCTGTAAGTAGCCTGTACATGCTCCAATCTGCCTGAAACTTTACTCTGTCAGGTGCAGCGCCTCCTGGTGGATATGTGTGGGCCAGTCGGGCCGCACGGATGCGAGGACCCGTCCAACGCTGCTTGCAGCTTTAATTATATATTGTATCTGCACAGGTAAATATGTGTGTGTAGTTGCAATCTTTTGCTGGCAGAATTTTTACATGAGCTAAGATAAGATAAGTTTACACTTTGGTTAAAAGTTGATAAAATTAATTTATTAATCAGTTAAGTTGACTGAAAGCCTACATGTTAGCATCTGCTTTGATAATCTGTTAATTATATAAGTCAGTCAGCTGATCTACAATCCAACTAGCATTGTCGCTGTGAACATGCTAAGGCTAGCATTGACATTGACTCCATGGAGTGTCATGATGATACTCAAGCAACATTTAAAAAACTACTTTGCCATCTTTTAGCTTGCAGAATTATCTCTAATCAATCAGTTTCTATAACAGCTGTGGTGAACATTTCCTCCATGTTTCAAGCTTTCAGTTGAACCACACTAGAGCCTGTGATTTAAGTCAGGGCTCTGGAGGGCCGTTTTAAGTCTCTGATTTTCTCTTGAGCAACACAATCTTTCAACAAGTGGGTGGTGTTTTGCTGCATATTGTTATCCTGCTGGAAGATTAATTTCTGCCACCTGTTTTTGTTTTTCTTTTTTGAGACTTCTTTTGGCATCCACAATTACTCTGTACACTTCAGAGGTAATGATTCCAGTAATAAATACAAGATCACACCTGTAAGAAAAACAGGTCAAACTGACATTGTAGCCTCTTTTCCCCTAGTGCAGAATGGTTGGGATTCTTCCCTGATCTGTGTAGGTCGGATTTAGACTCATCTGAACATAACATGTCTCCAAAAGCTGCCATCTTCCTGTTGCATGTTCTTTTGCAAATTTAATCCAGCAGTTTTATTCTTTAAGCCTGTGGATGGTTTCCGTTGTATTGCTCTCCCTCTGTACTCATACTCATTGATCCTGTTTCAAAGAGTCCGTGAATTGAGGTCTGTCTTGCAATTCTCGTTGATCTCAGAATCCTTGCTGCTGTTTCTCACCTGTTTTTCTTGATTTTACTGACAGTTATGCAAATGTCCAATCTGCTGCTGTCAATTTACCTGTATGTCTTCTGTTCTCAGTCACAGTCCTCAAATTCTTGCACTCTCTGAATAGGATGGACAACTCTAGATCACAGTGGATGTATAAAGGCAGCTAGCCTTACAGTCACACATGTGCTGCCGGTGGAGCAACCACATGTGGAGCTCATCATGTTAAAACACAATTAATCACATTATTAAGTATGTGTTTTACATATTTGTAAATCTTTGGATTTTGAACTCTTTGAACTAGGCTGGTTTGGATGAATACTGAAAGAACTACTTTCTGAAAATTTTAACTGAAGAAAAATCAATAATACAGATAAAGATGACGCTCATGTCATTTTTACTGGCACATATTGGCAAATAAAGGGAAAAACATGAACCACTGACCCCTGCAGTGAGTGAATCCAGTGGCTCCTTTGTGCTGTAGGAGACTTTTTGATGGCATGGTTTAAGTCCACTTATCTCTTTAGAGGGAGGGGTCATTGTAAATCAATACAGAACTGTTCTGACTGCTCACCTTTATCCTAAGATGAAACATTTTTGTTCTGATGAGACTGAATGATGTGAATTTTAAGCTTTGGCCTTTATAGTCAACCAATGGTACATCTATTGGAGATTTTGAACCAATGTCATCAAAACACCAAATGAGGGAACATCTTTTGAAAGAATGGTATCTATCTTGCATGGCGGCTTCCCAAGATTTGTAGAATCACTCTCAAAGTCCATTGAAGTTGTTCTGACAACATGAGGTGGACACATTTCTCACGCTTTATGTTGTTTTTTCCTTTGGTTTGTCACCTGTCTCTAGGTGTAACTACACAACACACTTCAGGTGTGGAAAACATCTCTTCCTCACTACCTCATACTTCTGCTTCTCCGTTACATCAATGTGAACTTTAACCACCCCCACAAAAGTGTATGTTGACATGTGTTACTCATGTCAGCTGCTCTCAGGATGATGAGCCAAAGTTACAGCGTTGACATTTCATTGTCTCCGATGTGCTGGAGGCAATGCTGACATTCCCAAGTGCACTTGACCTGCTTCTGATCTTTTGTGACGATAAATAGAGTCTTAGCACTTCAAAACATGCATTAAAACAGCCACAACGGCTCCTTGACAATAGCGTTTTTGAAAGCAGTCGGCGTCCATTCAGAAATCTGACACTGAAATATAGTCAGCGACGATGAGGCACAAGTTGGCTTCTGACGTTAGTACGAGGTCTCTTTTTCTTGCATATAATGTTGACAACTAATGTAAAGGAAATATGTATTCTATTTTCTCACCAGCTTGTGAGACATCTGTCTTTTTACCCCGTCACGTTGCAAAGACATGTGACAAATGAATGGTGACCAGGTTTCTCAGAAAAACTCACAATTAAGCTCTTTCCATACTGCATTTCCAGTAGATTTCTCATGAGGCTCTACTTCCAGCATAAAAAAAAGCGGGGTTGATCTCTTGGGGGAAACTCCCCTTTGAATATAAAGAGGCGATGCGTGGGCATACGCATAAAATTTTCTTTGAAAACTGCTCCCTCGGTTGAGATATGTGTTGTTGTCATATATGAATAAATATTCCAAAGAAACACAACAGGATCAAACAGAACAGTTTCACAGTGGCTGTGTGATTTGTTGGACTGAGTGCTATCTGGGTTCCCAACACCCATTTGTCAGATGTTGACATGAAACAGGACCATCAGAAGATGGTCACAATCAGAAAATTCTCTCTCCCCTTTCAGTCCGCCTCCAACATGTTCCCATGAGAGAGTCAAGATTTTACACAATGAGCCCATTATCTTCTATTTACTAATGTTTTCTGCATGTGAGACTGAGATAAACCAGTGGTTGTCACATGCAGCCCAACTGGCAATTCACATAATGCATAATGCTTCTGGCTTGTGACGTAAATATATGAAGGTTGTTGGCTCGCCTGGAGTTTTATCTCTTTGCACCACATGATTTATCCCCCACTTTTGACCTCCATTGCATTTGTGTATATCCTTGAGAATAGGAGAGAGGCTTTGCGTCTATCTGCAACCTCCTGCAATATTTTATCAAACCAAACCTGGGAAAAAAAACCATTTGCCTTCCGACTGAGAGTTTTAGGGTTGTTTGGCCACTGTCCCATCCTGTCTGCCTGATTCAGCATGACTCATATCACCACTGCACACTGGTGATTTCAAGAGGGGCCCTCGAAGTTGAAGTCCATCGCTGAGTCACCATGTCGAGGAGGGTAATTGTAGGTGACAGCGCTATGGGCGACAGCACAGACAACAACCAACCCATGAATTGATGCTGCTGAAACATGCAGAGTCATCTCTGTTGTGTCAGCAGAGCATCCCTTAAGGACCAGTGTTACAGCTGTAATAACTGAGTGGCTCACACAGGCAGCAGACAGCAGGTGTTGGAGCTACAAGAAACTATAGATTTTGACAAACTCCGCAATACTCCTTCATTAAGACTTAATCTTCCAGTTAGACACCCTCCTATATTTCAGAAACACCATAACCAGGTGGAATAAACTCCCCGTAGCGCAGCATATATCTCTGTTATACTGTATGTTTGCATGTGGATGTATATTTGTGTGGCTCCTAAAGATCTGCATAATGCAATTGCTCTAAGCCATTGATTTAACAGCAGTAACTGCCAGACACAGAATGATAAAACTGATTGAAGAGCACAGTTTACACACAAAGAGATTTGCTGTTGAACAGAATGGATGATCACCCCGATCTGACTGGAAATCCTGCATACGGCAGGGACACACACGGCTGAACATCTGGAGGTGTGTTGGAGAGGGAACGATGCAGCAAGGATTAAAACCAGAGTGCAAAGCAGGCAAAAATAAAGTCCAAGTATTAATCAAAACGTGACAGTGGTGTAGTACAGGCTTGCCGATGGGAAACATTTGGCTTATAGAGATTTAAAGAAGAGATAGATAGATAGATAGATAGATAGATAGATAGATAGATAGATAGATAGATAGATAGATAGATAGATAGATAGATAGATAGATAGATAGATAGATAGATAGATAGATAGATAGATAGATAGATAGATAGATAGATAGATTAGGATGCTTTATTTATTGATGCTGCTGATACAGACAGTATTCCTTTACTGCAAACCATCCCCGTTGCTGTCCATTTGCTCTCCAAACCATCCCTGAGCCTACTGATATAATTATCACCAGTTATTCCTGTTGTCATCAGTATATCTGCTCTCATGATTAGCCCACTCTCCATTGCCTCCAGTCACTGTAATCAGCACATTTCCACAGGGATCCATAATCGCTGCACTGAAAATAGATCTGCTTCTTATTGGTGTAAATTAACAGCAGCTTCATGCTTCACACACGTGTGATGATTTTACTCCAGTTGGATCCAAGGGCCGCTGCCTGCCTGGCTGCACACAACTCGGACTATTTGCCTGCAGGCGCAAAATATCTGCTGCATCTGATTCTGGTTTTGATTCTGGATGAAGTCAGAATCGGCCTATCAGCAGGGAGCCAGACCTCACCTGTGTGGCCCAGAAAGCGGAGCGCAGATCGGGCTGCAGATCTCTGCGCCTCCGTGAGCTCTGCTGTGTCTCTTTAAGTGCAGCAGGCAGTGCTGTTGGTCCGTGCGGGAGCGCAGGGCGCACGGTGCGGCGCTGCCTCTGCGCAGCGTCAGACAGGCTTCATTCTCATCGGACAGGCGACGGAAAAGACAAGTCGACCCACCGCATGTATCGCGTCCACGCTATGACCCGGACAGAGCAGAGGAGCGGCTGAAACCAGGAGGGGAGACTGTGGAGCTCGTGTACAACTGGAGAGACTGTAAAAAAAAAACGGAAAAAAACGAAAAAAACCCAAAAGGCTATTAACATTTCTCCCTCCTCCGACTGGAGGCGAGAAGAAGCGGTTTATCTGCGGTGCTGAGGAGCTACAGCACATTACTGAGCAGCACTGAGAGACCTAATGAGACTGACCAACTAACCGCGGTTATCCGCGGATAAAAGCCTGCCAATATCTGCTTTCAGGGAGCCTGGTGCTGCTCATATGTGGCTGAGTTATAGGTGGAGATGAAACATGTCTGAGCCTCACAGATGACCATCCTCAGCTGAGTTGCGTCCTGAGAACCATCTGCTGGATCCTGACTCCTGTTAGAGGTAAGATGCACACTTCAGACACGTTTATCATAACTGATAAAAATAAGAAAACATTTTACAGTAGAGGCTCAGATTGTGTCAAAATTTGTGTTTGGGCTGCAAAAGTCTTGATGATCTCACAGTGTAGCTGCACTAACATGAACACAGTGATTTACACCAAAACCCAGAAACGAGTTTTTCAGAATTTATGTATTATTTCAAGTGATCACAAGCGTATGAAAATTAAAAAGAGCCTCCCACTTGCTGGAAAGACTATTTACAGGCTATATGTTCAAATTAGACTGAGCCTCAAGTCATACAAATACTTGTGAAAGCAGACCTGCTACCCTAATCTGCCTCGTTTGGCTCTATAGACACTCAAATCAAAGCTGTATTTTAATTTGTTGTCTGCTAGTAGACTAATCCAGGCATCTTCGTGTTTTTCTGTACTATTTCTTGCTCCTCTCTGACAGATGTTCAGGTGTCTCAGCTCTTAAGTACATCTTCATGTTCACTGCCCAGTAAAATGCATTAGTCTCTAACCAGGTGCACGGTTGGCGGCCCACAGACTGAACATCCTCATCATTTTCCCCACAGTGCAAAGATGCTGGAATTTCATTAGAGGCCTTCTGCTAATTTTTAACTGGAGCTGCAAATCAGACTCAGAAAACAGGCAGAAGCTAACCTGTATCCAACGTGAGCCAGCATGAACATGAGCTCAGTGTTTGGCAACTATCTTGTATTGCTGAAAGATTTGACTCATTTTTAGGCAAAAATCCTAAATATTCTCTCATTACAGGCTTTTAAATCCAAGGATTTCTTGAATATCTTTTAGTTTTGGACTGACTAGATAAAGAAAATCTCCTTCAAAAGGAATATATTCCCTTTATATGATTTTTGGGGGGAAAGAAATGGTACAATGCAATATGCATTTTGGCTCCTAATGAGAATAACTGCTACATTATTAATTCACGGCTGTGCAAGCAAATTACCTCCAAAGTAACTTCTAATGATTTTATTGAAATTATGCAAATTGAGTGGCCTCCGTGTTTCTGATGACCTTGTTGTACTGTACATTAGTGTATTGAACCATCTGCTCATTGGGGTCTGTTGAAGTATAGAAGAAGACGACGACCATAGCGGTTGCTAAGATTGATCACTGTTAAAATCAATTGATGAATTTCCCTAATGGCTCGAGCTGCTGCTATTTCAGCACTTGTCATGACACTAAATTAAAAAAAGCATAGAACATGTAAACCTCTTCTTATGGCACTCGGTTCATCGCTGCTGAACTAGACCGAGCTGAGCTGATCAATACCATGAACGTCACTGTAAAATAAAAACAAACCCCCTACTTGCTTCGAATTATAGTTAAGCTGCTTGCAGTGAGAGTTTCTGGCACATTTTAATAATAACATGTTTGCAGGGCAGAAATCCGTGGATGCTCATTTACAAAATAACATCACATAGATTTTATTGCTGCTAACAGTGGCAGCGCTGTCCCGTGAGCTCAGTCCACCGCGAGGCAGAAGTGAACAGACGTCAGGGAAATACGCCAGCAGCTGAAATTCATATTTGCCCACTTGTGAAATAGAGGATGCTGTTCCCACTGCTGCTGCTGCTGCTGACGAGTGAATAATCAGGGTCAAAGTCAGAGCATTTTGTATCACCAGAAGCCACTCTACAGTGAAGCCCTCAGCTGCAGCAGCCTACTGTAAAGATTAAAACCTGAAAGGGAAAAAAAAAATGCTGGAGAACCTGAAAGTGGCTCAGATGTGAAGTCCTTTGTATAGTGACAGGGTGGCTGCCAGTACAGTGAGAAGGCTTTGAATTCCTCCAGAGCTTATTTCTTCATCCTCTTGGCAACCTCTCAGGGACGTGCCATGGATCATATCCAACGGCCACAAGCTTTGAAGATCGCCAGAGGTACTGACAGGAATTACAGTTTGCATGCTTGTGCTAGCCATTACAGTGAAATGACAGTGGTGCAGAGCGAGCTGCGTCTAGGCCGGATAGTGCTCTCGTTCCTGATATATCACCGTCAAGTAAGGATGTCAAGATCCTCATTAGAGCGCCTACAAAAATAGCTGAGCATTGCTGTCTTCACCAAAGACGTGCTGAAAGTTTCAGACTGTTTATAGTGTCTGATGTTCCAAAGCAGGACCATATTTTCACACTCAGCTGCATCAGAATCTATTTTTATTGATCTGATTTTCAAACACAAAGGCTATACCTCCATTTATGAAGTCTTGCAAGAACTTATTTGCTCTTTCCTGGAAGGAAAAGATGATTTTGCGAAGACGGTAATCTTTAAAACTGTTGGGGTTGGACAGATCCAAAGAGTGGGTCAGGCTCGCTCTATACGCATCTCAGCCAGATTTTCAGCTTATGGTGGGATTATTTACAACAGCAGACCTTTTCTGTAAGACGTATCCAGATAATGACAGCTGGTAAGGAAACACTACAAGGAGGCCAAGCTGGGAAACCCCAAAACCTAATCTGCCAGTCAAGTCGAGGGATTTTATTGCTAGATATGAACTATAGATATGCATTTAGTTCAACTCGGGCTCAAACAAAAATGGGAACAAACAGGCTGAAAAAGGAAAACCAATAACCTTAGAAAAACACTGGACAACACATCAAAAAATATATTATATTCAAGTCCATCTGTCATTTGTGTTCCATTTTGATGTGCAGTAAGCAGAGGAAGCTTTTTAGACTGCAGTCATGCCGTTCGCCGGATATAATCTAAAAGCCAATTATATTTTTGAGCTCAGACCTGCTGTTGAGGCTTTTCTCTCAGACAGACACAGGCACCCTGCTGAGGACATGTTTAATCCAACCAAGGCTAATATGAGGAGTGTGTACGTGTCTGTCAGAGCGCAACGTAGTGTGATTGCATGTCGTCTGTTTCCCAACATCCTGATTTGCAAGTGTGAGGCCATCTAGTGCGAGAAAACAGTGATTAGATAACTATTGAATAACTTTATATCTTCAGTAGATACATGTGCAACAAAACATCAGACGCTACCTAAGATTTTTTTAGGCAGTCTGTCTTATTTTTTTTTATGTATTACATTTTTTGTTGTTGCAAGGTTGCAATTTATTTTTTATGCACAAGTCTATAAAAGAAGACTACTGCACACAAGACTGCGCAAAAAGACTCCCAGCTTCTTTTAAATTCAAATGATAGTTTTCTTTAAAAAGCACCTGTCAAAAAATGTATCCATCTTTTACTTTATATGTAAGTTTGCTTTGATTTCTCAGCAATCTTGATAGTTTTCCTCCCATAAGACTTTGAGAATTGGCTCCTTAATCACGTGGCCTGTGTTTTTCCCATATTTTGCTGTAATTATCAAGCTGCATTTATATCTTTATAGTTATGTGTAGGGCAATGTACTTGTTCAGTGTAAACAATTCCCTCTTTTCCTACAACACCTTGTCCCCAAACTGGGACTCTCAGAACATTTAGTGTTGATCAGGAGGTCAGTCGAAGTCCCGACTGTGGCCTCACCTCTGACTCCCCTCAGTGTGACACAAACCCTGTGTTTGGCCTCAGACTGACGCACAACTGTCTGAATGTCTGACACCAACCTCTCAGGGGAGGCAGGAGGCTTGACATCGCATATGTGTGAGAGAGAAGGAAGGGAGGACGACAGGGTGTGAAAGCAATTGGGAAAATGAAAAAAGATGAGAAGCAGCAGATAAGGGGGAAAAAGAGTGACTATAAAAGACACATTTTCTGCGGTGCACGGCTGACCTTGAGACGCTGCCAGTCGGCCAGATTAGCACATCACCACTGTAATTGCTCACCTCGAGCAGCGGACCCCCTTGTTCTTTCTTCAACTCGATCCCTGCTTCACAAAAAGGTCTTTGTTGGTGCGAAACTGCTCCTCTCTGTTTTCTGTACCTGCTGCACCAACAGAGGTCCAACCTGGCACCAGCGGAGCCTTTAAATAAGGAAATTTGGTTGACCAGCTCCACTTTTAGGAGCTGGATGGCTAAATGGTCTGCTTGTGTGTTAGTCTTTGGGAGCGTTTTTGACCAGAAACTGAAACACCATTTATACTCTTAAAGGAGTTCCCGCATTGGAGTTATTTATACTCAGACTAAAACTGAGTAAAGGTCTGGTATCTTCACTGTGGGAGTGAAGATACCAGACCTAATTTGTTTCAGACGTTGTTAAGGATGTCGGCCCGGGAAGCATAATTTGATGAACACGTGAAGATTCTTTTTGAAGCTCTGCTAGGTCGATAAAGCAGATATTACGAACGTATTCGCGAGCAGCCCCGTGGTGAATCCTCAGTCGATGGGAACATCACTTGTGGAAACACATCCATCCACATCCAGACTGTTCTGTGAAGAATTAGACAGGCTTTTGCGTTAAAGAGGGTGTCGGGAGATTTTGATAAGCCCTGTCCTAACAATACAGCGATACAGCAGCAGGAGCCCCGACGTGATAAAGAATCTGAAGGAGCGGAGCCCCTCTGGGTCTGTCAGCCTGTGCAGTCAGTGTCAGCAGTGGCTTCAGATCTGCTTTCAGCATGCCGGGTCCTAATTGGGCTGTCACACTTAGTGGAGAAATTTGTCAGGTTGCTGTGAAACGAACTACTTGCCCAAATTCAGATGTGCATTATTCTGTTTCCATCTACCGCTGGTTGCTCAAACTTTTAAGTCTATAAGCTACTTTTACTCATTTCCTGTTGGGAATATGTCATTAAAGGGTAAATAGTCGCACATCCTCATGATAGTTTTCTGTAATTGCATCTACTGGGATTTCATCTGAATCTGTAACCAAACCGCGACTATTTATACTCACCTAAAGCAGGGGCTTATTATTCTTACACTCTGCCTTACATGTTGCTCTATTAATTTCCAGCAGCAAGCAGGATGAGCGCCTAAGTCGATCCCCTTACCAGCTACTTTTCTGAATCTGGCAGTAAGCGGAGCGCGCACATGAGCTCCTGCTAATTTTCACCATCTGTCCAGGAAACTGCGCAGATTTGTTGTGATGTTGGGAACTATCACATGTAGTAAATGAGCCACGCCTGGTCAGCCGTGAGCCCATCGCCGTGCCGTGTCAGCCCTCATCACCTCCGCTCTCTTGGTGACGGTGCAGATGTCTTTCCCAGGTTGCTTAGAGGCAGAATGACTCAGCTCCAGCTCTTAACTCGGCGCCTCGCTGACTCCCGGTTCAACCCTCTCCTCAGTCAACCGGCAACTCAAACACGGCCTGGCTGCACTGTTAGACTGAGCACAAAACACAGGCCACATTATTTTGCAGTCTTGTGCTCATGACTGTAGTGCTTCTTCAGCAGACGTCTTCATGCAATCGCTCAGTAATGTTTCACCATTACGAAAACACATAGAGGTTGTTGTGAATCTTTTGCTCTGTGAATCCATGTAAAACATCCTGGAGTTGTTGATTAAGCGGGGGGTTTGGATCATGGTTTTTCAACCATTAATCCATAACTTTTAGCTGTTTATTTAGACTGCACTGCTCCCTTGTTAAGCTCAGTTTGCAGCATGTGGTTCTTAATACTGACTCTTGGTGGGAACTGTGTTCTGTGCTGCCATCATTGCTTGTTGTGAGAGTAAATATACTAAAGATTAGCATCAAACCGTTTTGCGATTAACTTAATGTTTCTTTTCTGCCTACACACAAGTACGTGGAAAGATTTATTTGTTCAAATTACAATTTCTGTATTTTACAAAGATATAATCGCCATAATATTTCCACATACATAGCAGTCTCTGTAGAAATGAACAGAATTACTGCTCTAATGTTCAGCTCCCCTCTAGAGGGTTAATCGCTTTCTGTTTAGTTTGAACTTTAACCCTCTAAACTTCAGGCAATTTCTTGGTGTTATGTTTGCTTCTGTCACATTTTTACTCACTGTGGGCTCATTTTTCACTGTAATGTAAAGTCCTGCACCTCTATGGAAACAGCACAACCATGGCTAGACAGAGAAGGACGTCAAAAATCTCTTTACAAAGCGAAAAAAAAGAAAGTTACATTTTTTCATTATTTCTACAGAAGACAGAAAGAGTCCTTTTAAGTTCCACAAAATCAAAACCTGAGCACATAAACCTTTCTGCATGGTGAAAAAAAGGAAGTGAGACAACACGTTTTTATAGCTTGGGTAACTGACCGTTTTAATACATACAACCATGCATTGCAAGTATGCTTTTAAGAAAATAATTGAGCTCCTCACTGTCATCTTCCAGTTGCTTCAGAGATTTTTGTATCTCGCACACACAGTCGTGAACACACACAGCCCTCTTTCTTCCTTGGCTTTAGAGCTGTTGTTCCATGTTGCATCAGAGCAACAGTGAAGCACTACTGTATATGCTCGTCATATTTTATTCATCTTGGAAGAGGCTGCAGCACTGAGGCGCGCTCCTTCCTGCAAACCCAAAAGCAAGCAGCTGTCAGAGAGCCTGAATCCCCAGATAGTTTGCCCATTTCTACTGCACACACACACACACACACACACACACACACACATACACTACCGCTCAGAAGTTTGGGGTCACTTAGAAATGCCTTATTGTTGAAAGAAAAGCAGTTTTTATAAATGAGGATAACATTAAATTAAGCAGAAATACAGTCTAGACATTGATAATGTGGTAAATGACTATTCTCGCTGAAAATGGCTGATTTTTAATGGAATATCTACATAGGGGCACAGAGCCCCATTTCCAGCAACCATCACTCCTGTGTTCTAATGCTACATTAGTGTTGAAAGGCTAATTGATAATTAGAAAACCCTTGTGCAATTATGTTAGCACATGAATAAAAATGTGAGTTTTCATGGAAAACATGAAATTGCCTGGGTGACCCCAAACTCGAACGGCAGTGTACACACACACAGACACGCACAATGCACACACAGGCATATTTAATTGCATAATGCACAGCCATCCTGTGTACAAATGCACATTAACCTTTCAGTCAGAACAGTCTCTTTCTCAGTTTCCAAGTTTCCTTCATCCTTTATATTTTAGTAACTATGTGGCTTTTACCACTGTGTTCTTGAAAACAGTTGTTTTACAGTAGAAAATCAGAAAAGACATATATAGTCTCTAACAGATATAGTACATATCATAAATACTGTTTAACATTCTGTTAATCCGTGTGGCTTTTATACAAAAACAATGGTTAAACAAGGAAGTAATGTTAAGGTGTAAAGGAAGTAAAGGTAGTCTATACAAAGAATGTATGAAATGTAATTGACAAAATCAATAAATAGAACAAAATCCCAGAAAAGCATCTTTTAAATAGGCACAAACATACCTATATCAATCATACATTTATCTATACTGTAAACTCACCCAGCTGAAGCCCATCATCATAACTTCATTGGATTATTTAAATAATCTGTACTGCAAGACTTGGCTTAAAAATCCGTTAAGTCCAACAAGCTTTTGTCCAGACTTAAAACTTGTGAATTTAATAAGTATATCATCACAGTGGTCATTCTTCCAATCAGGAATTCATGATAAGTGGCAAGTTAAGCATTAATTGTCAGTTAAAACATGCTCAGCCATGGTATTGTTGTTTCTTCTAGAGTTGATGGGACCAGCACTGAGCACATAATGGCATCAACAACTTATCAACAACAGCAACAACATCTGAGTAAAAATAGGACACATGAGCAGCGAGGCCTCTAACAATGTTCATGTTTAATTGGAAAGGATATGTTGACAGCAGGCCTCTGGTGCTGCTCGACCTTTACAGGCAGATTTGCGTGATGCTGATGAGGCCCATGGTTCACTACACATTTTGCAAGGCCTGCTTACAGAGCACCCTGCTATATGTACACACTTCATGTTCGTCAAGTGAATGCATCCAGACCGCTGCACAGAACTCGCTGCCCTGCGTGATTGTGCACACTGAACAGCTCATCAAAAGCAGCTAAATAGCTTGTGTACAACACTCAGGGACAGAAGAGCCGACTGCTCTCATGTCATCCTGTCATTCGCTGCTTAAAAAAAAAAAAAAAAAAAAAATAGTATCGGCCTGCAATGAGATTCAGATGCTGTTCTGTGATATATTTTTTGCCTGTTTTACCTACTTCTTTCCTCCAACCTGCCTACTTTTCTGTCACTTCAGCTAGTTGTAATTTCCCAGACAACAACAGCGCGGATGTCAAATACTTGAGATTCTGCTGTGGGTCATATGTGTAGGTGGTGAAAGCAGAAAAAATAAGCTTTGTGTCATGACTCAAAACATCTGTTTTGGCTGCATTGCACTCGCTGTTCTGAGGCTACAGTCTGTGAAAACATTGAAAATTTAAAGCATTGTTTTTGCAGTGGATTTCCCCTCATATAACTGTCAGCTATGCAGTCTGCAGAAGAACAGAGCTTAAAATGTTCAAAGCCAAGCATCACTGAGTGAAAAAAGAACCAAAGATGCAGTTTGCTTTTGTGCATGTGGATAATAATGTATTCAATCAGAATTAAAATCTTTAATTACCAGTTTTGTTCGAGTTTCTAATGAAAAACTAATAAATTTTATCCTGCAGTCTCCAGTTACATTTACCTTAAACAGGGGTGTGAAGCACAGTTTCTACCTATTTGCTTCTACTCCGTTACATTTCAAATGGAAATATTGCTTTTTTTTTTTTTTACTTTACTAGCTTGCTTGAAAGCTATTTTTTACTGTAGAATCAGAATTAATGCACAAATATATCAACAAATACAATATAATGCTTTTCTACAGATTAAACTATGCAACAGAATGTAAAGCAGTTCAAGTCTAAATGCCGTTTTTACTGAAATGTAGCAATTAATAACTTATGATAAATCGTATATGTGATCTGTGTGTGTATATTACTTAACCTACATTTTCTGTCAACTACTCCAGAGCTTTTATGACCTGAATGAATGAGGGATGTTGCAGCTTCATGGTAATCGTCTTAAGCCATTATGTCACTAATGACTCTCTGCTTTTCATTCTCTTTGAGGACCATGAAAATAACTTTATTTTCACACAAAAAAACATACAGTGACAGTATCAGATAAGTGGAAAAAACAAAATGCCTGACTGAATACCTATAGTTAGCTGAGCTTCGTGTGGAGACAGCAGCTTGCCGTTTCAGAACCTCACATTACCTGAAGTGATCCCAGCATGTGGTGCTGTGGACAGAATGGCTCTTCTACTCCAGACAGTGTCCTCAGTAGCCTCTTTAATCCTCTTTTTTTTTCCAGCTTTGAATGTTGCAAACTTATAGTATGTAACTCCCAAAGGTGCACACAAAGCATAAATGATGAATTGGTTGACAGTGGGCTGAAAGCCACAGTGACAATCAATACAAGTACAGCACGAGTGATTCTTCTGCATGGAGATGAATTCAGCAGCACAGGACTGCACTGTGGTTTTCAAAGGAAACACAAACGACTAAAGAATAAGGGAAGTGTGATTTTGTCAATACCTATGACTTCAAACACAGCTTTCTTCAGTGCTTCTGAAGCTCTCAGTAATGGCCGCTGCCTCGGTAATTCCTCACTGGACCGTCATTCATTGTATTCCCTGGAAAATACAAAGAAAACCTTTTCATTTTTCTCTCACTGTGAGAGGTGAAGGTGAAGAATTGTGGAGCTTCAGAGCTTGTTGCTTAAGGACACTTCAGCAGAGTGGCTGCTCGCTGACGCTGGAGCTTGAATGTGCATCCCACAGTGGAGGGTCTGTCTCCACTCCCACCACACCGCCAAGCACTCGGCTGCTTCTCTACTCTTACTCTGCTCAACAGACCAGAAGGAGCTGCGTGATACACAAGGACAGTTGTGTCAACATCTTCGTCTGCACACAGGTTCCCCCAGCAACACAGAGTCCACATGATTAGGAGAGGATACCGCTCTAGTTAGCGCAAAATAAAGATGCTTCCTTTGGCATTTTTAATGGGAACTGCTGCTCAACTTTTCATCTGTTTCAGAGATTTTGCTGCGGGCCAAAAAAAAAAAACTAATTTGTGCATTAGAATTCTAAAACATTAACATTTTGGGAAGTTTGCTTCTGTCCAGGATTGAAAATAGAAAGATAGATCTCGTCTCTGCGTGTTAAAGCTGTCTTAATCGCACCAGTGGCCACTTGTGGTGCAAGAAGATGTAACTACAAGACCTGACTAAACTCCAATTAATAGTGTTAGCAAACAGCTGCTTATCCAGCAAACATTCAGAAACATTAGCATCCATTTGCAGTTGTTTTCTCTCCATTGTTCACTCTCCTTTTAGCTCTGTTTTGGTCCCCACCACCCGTTCATATTGGAAACTTACTTCCCTGATGTGCTGCAACCAAAAACACATGAGACTGAGGATGTAAACCTGAGTTCTTTACACCGTTCATCCACTTTGACCACCTCCAAGTGAATAATAGTACAAATATTACGTAATGTATCTCTTTCTAGGGGAGCAGAGAACATAATTTAGGAAGCAATTACATCCCCGCTCAAAACGTAATTAGAAAATTAAACATAATTTCTATTAAACAATGGCAGCAGTGTTCTAAATACAGGGTCCTCTGAAGCTCTATGCAAACAGTCATTTATTGATATTATCATATATTTCGCTGATGTCACAGATTGCCGTATTGTTCTGCAGAGCAGTTCAAGCTCACAAACAGTAAACAGGGCCGTATAAATGTTAAAAGTCTTCATAGTAAGTGATTTCAAACACAGCTGAGCTCACTCTTTAGTGCTGCTGAGAACACTCTCTGGGTTTGCTCACTTGCCAACATGGAAAAAGAAAGTGCCTCGTTCTCAGTTAATAAATAACTGTATTTCTTAGCTGCATGTCATTAGTTTGCCTGCGCTGCGCTTTTAGATTAACTGCTGAAAATTGTTGAAATTTCCATACATTTCCCCCACCAGCCGACACTCCTCCTCCTCCTCCTCGTCACCAACTAAACATTTACCGAAACCCTTTGCAATCCCCTCTTAAGTCTATTCAAGCAGAGAGCACCGAGATTCGCAGCAGAACTGAGCTTGGAGAATTCACTTTTAATTAAACCAGAGAGATCCTCTGTGCTCAGTGAAGGTGTGAGAGGAGAAGAGGGGAGAAAAAGCTCTTTTCCTCTTTGAAAAAAACCTGCAGATACTCTTGGAGGCCCTGAATGAAGAGCTTTGTTAAGGTTGCATAGTGGAAGACATCATTTGATCTCCCATTGACAGCGCCTCCCTGCTGCAGAATAATTACTTCTTTTATGAAGCCATTAGAGAGCACCAATTCAAGTGATTGTTTCTCAAATGTCCATCTATGTGGCCAACTGGGATCTGGGCACGGCAGTAACTCAGGGTGGGTCAGACACTCACACAGCAGGAATCTGGGAAATTTCTCACTGTTGGGAGCTTTGTGATGCATCATTAGTGCCAGGACTGTCTTTCTGCTGGCATCAGAAAGACTTTCAGCATTTCTGTCCCCAAAAATAGTCAAAGTACCTCTCTTTTTCCAGTTAATTCTCCTCTCCATTGTTTGGATTTACAGAAGAATTAGAGCTAATCATCCTACAGTTTTGGTCTTTTCGCTCATGCCTAATTGAACTCTGCTGCTTTGTGTCCACAATCACAATGAAGCTATTATTCCCTCACTTCCATTTTCTTTTAGACTGTGTCAGTTGTTTATCGCTGTATGCTGGTGGAGACGGTCACAATGATCAGTCACTCGATTACAACTCTGCAGCTTAACGCTACTCTGCACCAGTCAAAGAAGAGGATTACATTATTTTTAGACCCTTTAATTTACCTCTTCTCTTTCAGAGTGCAAGGTCACCACTGAGCTTAATGGACCATTCAGTATTATCAGGATTACAATGAGCTTTTTCCTGCCATCCTGGGCTTAATTTTTAAGCTTCATGGGGTGTGTTTAAAAACTCTTCCTGTCGTTGGTTTGTTCACCCTCTTCAATGCCAAATGCAATGGTAGTTGTAAGTACCCGGGGCTTTGGAAGGGTGTAACCAACAGGGCTAAATACAGCAAGCATCTCACGACAGCAGTATATCAGCCTCTTCAGCCGTGTTCAAAATGTTCAACGAGACCACTGACTTGGCGTGTTGAGTGCATTCACTGTTGCTCAAGCGCTGCTGGAGGAAAAATTCACATCTTTTACTCAAGTGAAAGTGCTAATACCACACTGTAAAAGTACTTAGTTCAGTAAAAAACTAAGTATTTACAGTATTAAAAGTAAAAGCCTAGTACTTAATAGGAAGAAAAATGCTCCCTGTGACTGTTAAACTACTTTTTATCATTATTATAATAACTCATGCAGTAATGTAAAAGCAGGATTTTACTGTTGTAGTTGGTTGTGGTGGAGCTGAATTTCAACAGTTTTGTATCTAACAATTATTATTTTCACTATAGATGTGTGTAATGTGCCAAAAGCGCTCTAAAGAATAATCAGTAGTAGTTGCCAATTTTCTGTCGCTTGACTTATTAATTAACTGCTCGTTGTAGCTGTACTCGTATAAACTGTTGAATGGTTTCACTTATAACACAGCATCATATTTTATATGTTCTTTATATGTTTTGTGTGCAAAAATCTTAATCTGTAAAGGAACCAGTACCGACTGATTCTGGATTTTTGGGGCTCATACTGATTTTAGAGAGTAAGAAATTCCGGTATTGATATAGCGGCCAGAATTGTGTATACATACTTTCAAGTCATACTGAAAAGGGCAAATTATGGATATACGTATATTTCAGTAGTTAACAGCTTACCATGAAGACAAAGCTTGACTCCTTACCTCCGTCTGCTCAGCTGTGATATGTGCTCTGCTACATGTGCTGCAGATGGTGCAGAGAATGTTGAAAATAATGGAGTTGGAGCTACTCTGCTGGACAAACTATGTAATGCCACTGTTTCTAAATTACCCCAAGCATGTTTTTTTTATATATACTGGTTTGAAAAAGAACGTTATTATTCTGGTATTTATGTGTCAGCATTTATGCTATAATACTGGTGTATCTGCGATAGACTGATATCAGTCCAATAATAGACCAATAGTATCGGCCAACTGATATATCGATCAGCCTCTAGTAACTAAAGGTGTCGGTTACATGTGATGATGCAAAAAGTAGGATAACTCCTAATGAGAAGTGTTGGAGCAGAAGTACAAAAAACACTCAATTTGTAATTAAGTAGGGTACTTTAGTAAATGTACTTAGTTACATTCCCCCACCGTCCTCAAGCTAATAGTCAAGCAATAACATGAGTCATAATGATGTATTAGTTGAGATCTCTTTTCTCCAGATATGTAAGTTGGCTTTAAAGGGTCAAATTTAACAAGTTTGGCTTTTATTTTACATAGAGTTATATAAAAACTACAGTATTACAGTGTGTGTGTCTTTGTTCGGTAGTAGTGGGATTTTTAGGATGAGCCAATTTGTTTGTGCATTCAGACATAATTTTAGTTGTACATTTTCAACACCCCTCGGAGTGTTTCTCGAAAGTTTAATGATCAAGCTGACGTGAGCTCATAAAATTAACCCTATGTGCAATTTAAAAGAAATCTAAAACATAAAAAAGGCACTAATGACTTTTGAGCAGACCGTTAATGAGAGTGTGGCTAATGAAAGCAGAGTGGGGACACTGCATGGCTGTTTTTGGCATCAGTATTTGTTTACTTTTATCAGGTGTTTGTTCCACATGTTCAAACATTTCCTAACAGACAGAAGCTGTAGTTGCAGATAACCTGTTGATAAGTACCATGTGTTAAATGCGACACCCTCAGTGGAACACTTTATTTAGAAACCTTATCACTGTGCATGTGAAGAGGCTCTTCTAGGTGTCAGGAGGCAGAACTGGATGTTTTCTGCAGTCAGTGGTTCGTAGTCATCTTGCTGGTTGGCCGAATATATAACAATTTGCAGCAAAAGGCTTGGCAAGAGTTTCAAAACTACTTCCCGTGCTTCATATGCTTCATTACTGTACAGAGATTCTTGCGAGCATCTTTACTGATGAGCTTCCTTTTAAGCAGCCACCACTAATTAAATATATTGGGCATTAAGCCAGTCACTAATGTGGGCACACAGTGATATCAAACACAGGTTTAATTAAAATGGCTGACACAGAAATGTGAAGCCAGAACTGTAGCACATACTGTGGTGGCTTTAGCCAAACCCTAAGCGAAGGAAACTGCTTTGGCAGCGTGATCCTGTTGTTATTGGAAGCAGCCATGTTCACACTCCAGTTTTCAGGGGTCATGCACTCCTAAGAGTTGCCATCTGCACTGAGCGAGCCGCTTGAATTTATTCAGCAGAGCAGCAAAACTTTGGCACCCAACTGGTTTATTTGAGCTTCCACAGTTTCACTACATTGCATTTTATTGTCTTATGTATCAAAGACGGAGCTCCTCATTCAGAATCCTTTCTGGCTTGTGTTGCTCCTGGATTTGTAATGAGGCATCGGGAATCTTTGCAGGTAGGATGACTTGGAGCAATCTGTATAGTCTCAAGCGTGCTCAGTGTTACTACTGCGGGAATGTGATTTCTAGTTCGATTTGATTTGATAAACATGGCTAATGCACACTGGCAGGACAAACACTCCAGGAGAGCGGAAAGACAGGCCCCAGGGTTGAGGGGAGGGTCACGCTGCTGCAGCTAATGCCATTAACTCTTCTGCTGCTGACGACATCCTGCACTTTCACAGGATGGGACTTGAAGTTGTGCAAACAGGGAGTGAGCAAACTCAAATGGTTTCCGCTCTGCGCTGCTGGTACCGGAGCTCCTGATAACCCTGTCTTCCTGCCGCTGTTGATAATGACTGTTCGCTCTAGAATCCCACTGTTAATGACTGTCATTGTTATTTTCCACTATGGCCCAACATAACTTCACTGATATTTCATCACGGTTGGTTTTCTGTGTTTTAGCTCGAATAACCCCAGTTTTACACTATGGGAGGATATCGCCGCTAATTTAATTCAGCTGGTGTGATTTGCTGTGCAGATTTGGAGGTCTAGCAGTGAAGAAGCCTCACCCACGTTTGAGTGAAAAGATATGCTTTTTGGCAATCAGGGGATGAGGGAATGGAAATAGATTACATCTGCAGAGCCAAGTAACAATCACAAACAAAATTTTATCTGCCTGTCATGGCAAAATATCCCATTCCCAAAAAATCCAACCTAATCAGAGTTCAAATCTCATTTTTGAGCTGGTAAAAATTAATCAAAACCCGTTTCTCTTGTATTTTTTTCCTTTTTTAAACCTCCTATCATGTTGTCAGTTTGACTGTTAATTGGCTGTTTCTTCTCCTCGAGCTAGAAAATTTTACATAATCACTCTGCTAGAAGCTTTCTGCTGCTGCTATCATCATGCTCGTAATTCCTTACATTAAAGCGGCTCCTCGTTTGAACCCACCAGTCATCCGTGCTGACTGACACTTGTCTTGTTCTGAACTGGAGAGATGCTGCAGCGTTGGCTGTGGTTCTGTCTTGCTCAGCCCTCTCCGTGCTCATTGAGTCCCTGGACAGATATGAAGAATATTTATGGATCGACTTGTGGAGCTATTTGCCTGCAGCACAAGCAGAGCTGGCCGTCCGCCTGCTCACTGAAGATTAACTTTGACGTTTCCTCCCCCAAATCCGCTCTGATTAAATATTTGCTGGCTCATTTAGTATGAATGTGAATTAATGGTCAGTCAGTGAGTTCATGTCCACTCCACTTGAGTAATTTCTGCAAAGAGACCTCTACGGCACCTCCTGCCTCTAGGCTGTTGCGTTTCCTCTTCCTCTGACTGTTCATGCTTGATTTTTTTTAACCACTCGACTTGTTTTTAGCTCCAAATGAGGAAGAAGTTCACCTGTGGTTGCTTCTAGGAGAACAAATATGCAGTACACAGTGCTGCAGACATATGGAGACCTGACTCTGGCAGCTTAGGCCACTTTATGTTGCTCTAGTGTTGACCGTGAAAGTGCTCCGTTGTGCCTCTACTTTATCTCAACAAATATTTTGATTGCAATTAGGTTTTGTGCAGACGGCGGCTCTAAATGACTTTAGTGATCCTTTGAATTTTACTGAAATGTCAGGCAAATTGCATTGAAATTTGGCACACGTTTTCTCTATGTTCCCACGTTTGTGATCTGATCCAATTATTGATATTATCAGGTGAAAACTAATTAGGTTTATGAATAAGCACTACTAAATAATCACTAAACTAAGCTGGTGAGTAAAGTAAGCAGTATACCTGCAGTAAATCTGCTGCTAGCGTGACTGTAGTGTGTAAACTCTTGTTTCTTTTGTCCTCATATTACACAAAGGGTCCATACAGTTGCTTTTATTAGTGTCTTTAGAAACTGCAAATTAGATACAAGTAGAGTTTAATTTCATCTTCGTAACCGAGGGGATATGAATTATTAACACCAGTAATTAACCTGTGTGTGGCCCTGCTGCATTCATGCGAAGCAGAGCGGTTTAAATGTCACATGTATCCATGTGTCAGTGTCTCCATCTGTTCTCTCCCATAAACTGTGTTTTCAGAACAGAAACACTTCACTGCTTTTCTGCGGCGGCGGCTCAAACACATTGTTTGCACACAAACAATACTCTCTTGTGCATCTTTACTCCTGACCTTCAAAAACCTTAATCCCAATGAGGATCACTGCACATTTTCAGGACACTGTTTCACCCCATGGTGAGCAGGAAGTGCGTTGAAATATGCAGTTTTATTTTTCTATTTCAACCTTGCAACCCGATCCTCGATATGATTCAATTTCTCCTATTTTCAGTTTGAAACAAAGAGCAGCTTGTTTAGGAGTCACTGTATCTCATTTTTCCTGAAATATGAATCGTTTTCTCCGTCATCGTGGAGCAAAATACTGACACAGCGCTGAAAAATCATCATGGTTCGATGTGCAGAGGTGGAGTGAAAGGGTCACTTTTCAATAATGTTTATACAGCTGCTGAGCTGTCGAAATGAAGGAATTATCATACTGTGTAGCTGCGTTCACGTGGAACGGATGCTGTTCATGGGAATGAAAATATCACTGATTTGACATTTCTGACATTTCAGACAAATGTTTAAAGGAATAGTTTGGAACAGGGGCTTATTTAGTAGAATATGGATGCCACTCTTGCATCTGCTCACTGAAGCTACAGCCAGCAGTTGATTAGTTTAGCATAAAAACTGAGCAGAAAAAAAAAAATTTCTGTTTGTGTTCAGATTAAACAAATGAGATACAACATGTTAACTGAGACATGAGAGTTGTATTAATCTTTCCATGTAAGTCTTGGCAAGACAGCAAGTACATGGTTTTCTAAAAATGTCAAACAGTTCCTGTCACATATTTATTTGTTCATGCTCTAAAAAGCTTTTAACAGTATCCCAGCAACTAGACACCATAATAGAGTTATTTCTAGGGCATTTTTTTTCTCCTTATTTTGAGACTTTGAAGCTTTCTCGTTTATGCGTTTTATATCATGACTTTCACCACACTAATATATTTTGCTATGTTTCCTATTCACCCTTCACTCAGACCCCAAACATTTAGTCTCTAGAAAACAGATCTAATTTTCATATGAAGCAAACACTGAATAATTAAGATGCGTACAAAGACGTCAGTAATGGAAACCGTCCTTGCAGGCATTCCGAGGTTACTGAGCAGGACTCAGAATTTGAGTTTGTGGATGCTGCAGCAGGTTGAAGCACACGAGCAGAACGTGATCCGTTTCTCCTTGAGGGTCCCTGACTCTTCCCAGACTGCTGAGGGGGAAAAAGCAGAGGGCTAGAGAACCTTGAGGGGTGCCATTGAGGTTTCAGGTGACAAGTATTCTACGGATTTGTCCCGGGGCAGACGGAGAGCCACAAGGGCGAGTGTCCCCTCGAATGTTCTGGAAAATTCCCTGACCTCGAGGAGTGTTGCGTTACACCTTCCAATTGTAGCCTCGCAGGCTCGTCCCAGAACAGAGACTCCTTTGAGAGAGGCTGCAGAGGAGTTGGGAAGTCAGCATTCAGTCATCCCACCTCAAAATGCAGGAAATTTTAAAGAGAATTATGATTACAAAAAAAACAACAATCAATTACGGCATATGCTTTAGATTTAATGGATCAGAACACTTCACTTGACAGAGTTGTAACTTCTGCATTCTTTCAAAGTCACTTGAGCCTTTTTGCTTTTTCTGTCACCTTAGATCATCTAGACTAATGTTTTTTAATTTTCTCCAATTCCCACATGTTAGATCTCAAAGACTTCAGTGAAAATGCTGCAGGGTAGAGTCTTTTTCTTTCCCTTTTGGCTTCAGAGAAAGATAATGCAGGACTCCGAGCTTGATACGGTTAAGTTTTTCTGACTGTTTCTGGTGCAATAATTAACAACAGAGATACATTTCTGGGATACTTAATTGCTTTTAATCCTGTTTTTTGATATCATTTACTTATCTCTGCTACAGTGAGTTAGTTGCTCAGTTAGCGAGTTTGACAGAAGCATGAAGGCAGTTCTTGTTGCTATTCATAGTAAAGTTTAGCAGTAAACAGCAGTTTTATGATAAATGACAAAATGATATTGTGTCTGTGATGATACTTCTTGGATTATTTCAAAGCTTATTAGGAAGTTTCAGATGTGTTTTCTATATTCTTTTGTAACTCAATCATGTTCTTTCTCTTTGTCCATATGATGAGCCTTACTCAGGTGTGCGCTTATTCTTTTTGTGTGTGTGTGTGTGTGTGTGTGTGTGTGTGTGTGTGTGTGTGTGTGTGTGTGTGTGTGTGTGTGTGTGTGTGTGTGTGTGTGTGTGTGTGTGTGTGTGTGTGTGTGTGTCTTTGCTGCAGATGGTGAGTCACGCCCTCTCTCTCCCGGATCGTCTCAGTGAATAGTCGGCTGCACAAAGCCGAAGGGATCTCAGCCCAGCCGGTAAATAAAAACCCTCTTCCTTCAGCGCAGCGTGGGAGAAAGTGCCACTGGTGTGCCGGTGGGGCATCTCTGTAGGCTGATGACTGGAGTGAAAGCAGCGTTGAGCGATCATCTTTCACTCGGAGCAGCTCACCTTTCATCCTGTGGCCCCTGAGCTGGCTGTCAGGTCCCGACTGTCAGCAGAGACGCTCTCACGTGGACACCATCTGCTGCAAAAACAAGAAAGAAATCCTCCTTATGAGACTGAAGACTCATACATGACGGGAAGATTAAGACATTTCCACTGACTTTTTCCCTGGTGCCCAGTGGGGCTGTGTGGTGGGAGCTGGTGTTGATTCTTCTGCTTTATGAGTTTTCATCACTTGGAAAGAGACAGGGGGAGCCAGCATGGCCAAGCCTCTGCTGAAGATACAGCGCTACTTCCGCAGGAAACCTGTCCGATTCTTTTCCCTCATCCTCCTCTACCTGACCGCCGGGAGCCTCGTCTTCCTGCACTCTGGCTTCGTCGGGGACAGCGGCCCCGGAGCCCGAGGGGGCCGGGACTCTGTTGTGGCTTCAGAGATGGGCAGCAGGACTTCATTGTCAGACACTCGGGGGCTCAGCATCATGAGCAGAGTGTTTAAGGAGACACGCAGATCTGGACGGAGGTTTGGTCCTCCGTGGATGAAGAAGAGCGTACGTGAGGGCCGTGAGACGGAGGGCAGAGCGGGAGACTACACCAACAACTGGAACCGTGCACTTAAAGGGCGCAATGCCAAAGACATGGACGATGGAAGAGGTGGGTTAAACAGAGATATAGACTCACTATGCTCCTGCAGAGGGGTTTCTTTTACAGTTTGGCACTTTTCCACAGAGCCTCATCTGACCTCTGCTCAGATACTTTCATGCTTGTTCACAGTGGTTGGCTTCTCTCACATGCAAAATCTATTAAAAGAGAAGAAAACAATGCAGCGCACATGTGCGGATCAGCCAAAGCAGGATTTACTGGCTTTAGCAAGAACAATTTGCAGTGTTCCGAAATGAATGACTAGTCAGTGTGCACGAAACTATCAGAACATTGTGTTTGTCATAGTTGTTGAGAGAACGGATAGAAGAGTCAGCAGTTATTCAAACTTTATACCACAAGCTGATTCATAATGCACATCCACTGGGAAACACACAGGCTGCTTTTGTTGCACTTCATGCTAATATGAAACTGATTCAAGGAAATCTCTTGATTGCAAACTGCAGCACCCTAATGACTCAACATTCCTAGCTGTAATTGTTTGTGGGGGAAATCTCTTGAGAGAGGAGTGAGATGATGATTATGATTAAGTCCTCTATCTCTTCTCGGTTGTAAATCCTTCAAGGATCTCACCCTCTTCAGCTGCAGCTTCGCTTTTGCAGCTCAGCACGTGTTCAGCCACACGTTGGCTGATATAGTATGACAACGTCAAATATATGATTACACGACGGCAGGATTTACAGTTTTTGTCTGTCTTTTTTGGAAACTGCACGATCGCATCAGACGGGGTTTACATATAAACTCCTGGCGAGCATGTGGCATCTTATCTGATCACGTCCAGAGCGGAATGGCACAAATATACTGCTTACTTTCCAAATGAAACATTATCAAATTAGCTGTTTAGAAGATATCTTTTACTCTGGGCAGTGTTCTCTCATCCTCCTCGCTGCTTTTCTTACCCTGTCAATCAGTTTCTGCTCTCTTGGATAAAGGATAAATTATTAAAAACAAAGTCAACAGTTTGTTATCTACAACATGTATTCCAGAAAACACCCTGTGTTCGGTCCAGCTCCTCTCTCCATGATGACACGTCGTAGAAAATTTGTAAAAGAGCTACTCAGATCCTTTACGTAAGACAACAGTAGTAATGATACCACAATGTTAACTCACTCCGTTACATTTAAACCTTTCAGAACTTATAATATTGAAATAATATGATTGAAATGGACTTAAGGTGTACTTTCATCATAATATATTCTTGGATTATTGCTACTGATGCATTGCTTTTAATAACTGCAGTTGTCAAATAAATGTAGCAAAGTAAAAACTACAATATTTCTCTCTGATATTCCATAGAGGAGGATTATAAAGTAGCACAACATGGAAATACTTGATTAAAACATTCCTCCCGTCATGGAAATCCAAAGATGCTGTAGATATCATGACCAATCCACTAACAGAAATATCACACCTTCACAGTTTTGTCACTAGAAACTTATTTTCAGATTCAGAAGTAAAGATGTCCTTCTCTGTTTGCCATTTTTCTTTACACTTGTGCCTCAGTACGACTTTGCAAATCGTCTCATGTCTTCAACAACAACAACACTCCTTTGATCCTTTACTTCCTTCTTCTAATTATGATTGAACATATAAGCAGTATTTTATGTTGTAGCAGGTGCAGTAGAGTTCGGTTTACTGTTGGGCAGTTGGATCTTCTGAACCCTAAAATCTACCGGCAGGTTTGAAAGACAAGCTGATCAGCAGATCAGAGCCAGAAACTGTAAGAACAGAAAAAAAATGTTCATATTTTCAACTTTCAGAGCATCCATTAACTGCCCATCTGTGATGTGTTGGTGATGTTCCACTGGGAAAATGATACAAATCTAAGCTAAAAATCATGAGTTTATCCTCCCTGCCTTATTTTAAAAAACTGCCAAAAATAAACTGATTGCGCCAAACAGAATCTGTAAAAAAACAAAAACGGTGCTGTCTTCGGCATGACCGTGAAGCCATTCCATTTTTTAGATTTTTGTGAAATAAAGAATCCAGGAAATTCTATTTTTTCAAAGATTTTTGGCTTTATTACTCTGTCTTACTAAACTAAATACAGTTTTGAGTTCTCTCTGCTTCTAGCCATGGATGTTTCCATAGAGGTGCAAGACTTTATATTGCAGTGAAAATGAGCCGACAGTGAGTATAAATATGACAGGAGCATAAAAAACCAGAAGAAACTGCTGAGAGTTCGGAGGGTTAATCTATAACAATGTATACTTTAGAAACAGATCATATTCTTTGCATGTAGGTGTCTTAATTGTCAGATATAGTTAATGGAATAAATGCACCATGTGTCTCAGTGACATGTAGTGTAGAGATAGAAGCAGTATGAAAAAAAGTCAAATTGTAGATATGTACGGTGCTCAAAAAAATGTTTTCCACACCAACATCTGGTTCAGATACCGCAGTACTGGTTGGGAGACGACTGGAAATGAACACAGGCTATATTTTTATTTCTAATTATTCATCTATATAATCTTAAAGTAGATACTGCATTGACCATAAATAACCCCAAAATTTTACTACAAGTCCGTTTGAGTTATGTTGGTTTCTCGTTCCTCACCAGAGTTCTGTGCAGGCAGATGGAGAAGCTAAACCGCCCATAAATATGAAACATAAGTGTGAGTGACTGATGCTCCGTCTCTGTTAGTGCTATGGTAACATGTGGAGGCCGGACTCCTGATTTTTAACTCACTCTTCTCTGGGAAAGACTCCAACATCTGCGAGCACAAAGAAGGTCAATCCAGAAAAAATAAAAAAAACAGTATTCTGTTACAAAACCTCTGAGTCACAGTGCGGTGCGCTGCTGTGTATTAGAGTGCAGAACATTACAGAACAGTGTTTTTCTAACTTGTACAGTGTTAAGCTATTTTTTTTTCCCAATTCAAGGACAGGAAAACATCATGTTTACATATACATTCAAGCTTTGGGTTATCTGATCAAATGAAGGTTTCTCCGTCTGCATCCTCCTTCCTTCCACCCTTTTCCTTTTCTGAAATGCTAACCTCATGAGACTGCAGCTGAACGTGATGATGGAGTAATTAATAGCTTCAAAGCATTTGTTTGCTCTCATACATCCAGCACCACTCATTACTTGGTAGACTTAACCACATTATGATCGGGTTAAGAGATGTTTTCCCCCTCTTACTCCAAAAGCAATCATTCTCTTTGGCTCTGAACATAATTTGGAGGATATATTGCAGTGTAAGATGCAGGCTGCAGCACTGTGTGGGGCGCCACTCAGACACATACTGTACTGATGGGACAACAAGCAGGCTGCAGAAAGAATACACCTGAATCACGTTAGTCAATATATCTCACTGGCTATAATGTTGTTTCAGAGGGTTTGTGTGTTAAAACAGTTCCATCTGCAGTTTCATCCTCTACTCCTAGATCATTCTAAGCAGGAATGTGCTTATTCAAACCAGAGCTGCAGCTCCATTTAAATCAGCATTTCCCCCCCATCAAAAAGCAGATTATTTCCCAGCACAACAATAGTTAGAAGGAAGATTACAGCCCATTGCAGCTCACCACATGCTGCTCAGATGCGGGCCTTTAGAGCCTGACAATTAAAGTAATGCAGGGGGCTCTATACTTCGGCCATTTAGCTATTAACAGAGGCTCAGAGGGGTAATAGCACAGCACAGATGGCAGGAGGTTTGTTGGGAGGCCTGTGTGGCCTGGTCAAACAGGAGAACATTGTTTTAATGAGAAGGCAAGAAGGCGTTGAAGGGTCACTGTATCCCTCTGCAGAGGTTCACTGGAGCCCAGCCCCCACACACTTCTGAAAAATGCAGCGAGATGACTGCCACTACAGTTACAGGCCACTAGAAGGGGATGTGTGTCTTTATTAATAAATAAACATTCTGCCCCAGTTTGGATTCCTCATGTGCTCTGTTACTACACCGCCTCGTGAAGAAGATACTGTTGTGGATCATTTTGACTTTTCAGGATGTTGACAGTTCTTCATACATACAGTTAAAAAAAAAAAAAAAAATAAATATATATATATATATATATATACACACACACACACACACACACACACACACACACACACACACACACACTTTAAAAGTTACTGTCTTACTGTATGTGTCCCTAACATGTATTTTTTTGTCTTTTTCAGCAAAGTACGCTGGCTGCTACGTGGATGACACTCAGAAAAGAGCGCTGAGAGGAGTTTCCTTTTTTGACTACAAAAAAATGACTGTATTCCGTTGCCAGGACAACTGTGCAGAAAGGTAGAACGACAGCAAACAACACAAAGCTCATCTATCCTTTATCTCTCCCTCCCTTCACATCTTTGTATTGTCACCGTTCAGCTCAGAAACAAAGTAGAACTGATACTGCAGAAGGCCTGATGTGGAGATTAAAACCCTGACAATGATTAAAAGGTGCTTTCCCATTTGGGATGTTTTAGAGCCGGAAGGATTGATCTGATCTGATCTGATGGCCAGTTATCGACTAATACAGGCATAACAATTAAAATATTGGAGTGAAAACACACTGATGAGCCAGAAGCTCAACTTCAGACCCATTTTGGATTTTTTTTAATCATATCACATTGTCATACAGACGCCTTTTTCACAGTTACTGAGTTTTAGAGGGCATTCTTGAAATAGGAATTCAACAAAAGATGACTGAATGTACTCGTAAAAGCAAACAGATTTCAATTCAGCAGCTGGGTTGAAGGCATCAACTGATAAAGATAATGTGATATAAACTTTAAATTATTTTATCAATTTGTTTCATCACGGTTGAAAACACCACACGGAAGAAGAACAATGTCCAACTAAAATGCTGTGTGACAAAAAGTAAAGATATTTTGCGTACTTTTGCTCTGGGGCTGTTTCTCATATTTTGGGCTTGACGCCTCAGTTTCAGTGAAGGGAAATTTTAATGCTCCAGCACACAGCGATGTTTCAGATAACAGTCAGTAGTTTGAGAAAGACCCTATTTCAATGTGATCGTGATCCATTAAGAGGTTGTTTTTTTTTGTTTGTTTGTTTTCTGTGGAAAAACGTGACTGGCCTTCATCACATGGCTGTGTTAAACTGTTACTGAGCCTGGGGCAAATATGAGCTGCTGGGTAATGTGAATAGTTTTTCTGTGCTCGATTACTGCCTGCCCAGATTTTGTGCACTAAAATTTACTAGAAGCACAACATGCAACATGTCACAAATGGGTGTAAAGTTAAATTGTCCACATACTTTTGGTCATCTAGTCCAACCTCACACATTCATCTTAATGTATGTGGAAACATTAGTTGATACATTACAATTTAAACTACAAATAAACTAACTTTAACTTTAATCTTTGTGTTACTGTTAGGCATAAAAATTATTTTTTTGTGGATTTCTGGTGTTTTTATCTTGTTAATACATAAAAACTGAATTATGTGCTCCAGTTTTTTAAGCATTTATCTCCCTGCTTCTGTCCTCCATTTGTTACCTGTTTTCCTTCATATCTCCTCTCTCTGCTTCCTCACCTTCCTCCTCTCACCTCGTATTTTTCCCTCCCTGAAGAATACCAAGGACGGCTCTATCGAATGCATTGAATTACACCCATCACTGGTTCACAGAGCAGAGAATAAGAGCAGAGAGAGATGGTTGTTTTCAGCTTCCTTCTCCTCTCGCTTCTTGCTTCTTGCCTCTTTCAGCCCGCCTGCCTCCTCTCCCCGAGCAGCGGGTTAATAAAAACAGACAAACAAATGAGGGGCAACACATAGCAGTACACAGAGGTTGGGGTTTGATTGACAGCCCAGGGGATTTGTCCTGTGTAAGGGGTGTGTTAGACGTCTAATTGCATCTGAAAGGCCTCTTGGGAGTCAAATCCTCTATGCAGCAACAGAAAATAGAGACTTTGTGAGATGAATTCGGCTCCCAAGTACACTCATTTATAATTGGCTTTGCCTTAGAGGCCTGCAGAAAATATAACATCTCTCATTTTCAGTCGTCAAACGGAGATATATCATTTTAGAGCGATGTTTTCATGTGTTTTCATCTTCAGCATCCTCAGTGTATCATTTGTTTGTTTTTATTGATTACAGTTCACCCAGTTGCTCAGAAGGATAAACTGTTCCAACCCGTGAAGGATTAAGAGACATAATGAAGGCTCAGAACAGTCGCTTCAGCCTGCTTGTCTTATTTGACTAACAGTTCTACCTCCCGTGTTTTTCCCTCCTTCTTCCCTGCAGAGGTTATATGTATGCAGGCCTGGAGTTCGGAGCAGAGTGCTACTGCGGTCACAAGATCCAAGCACCCAACGCTTCAGAGAGTGAATGCAACATGGAGTGCAAAGGAGAGAAGAGCAACCTGTGTGGAGGAGCCAACAGGCTGTCCATCTATAGGCTGGAGCTGAGCCAGGAGTCGGCACGCCGCTGTGAGTCTGACACTCAGCACCAAAGAAACAACACAGAAAACCTGCCGTGTGCTTCATGCAAACCATGTGCTGCTCCACACAGAACTCAGGCAAACGCAAGAGACTGCTGCCGCATTTGAAATTTAAACCGCTTTTCTCAATAAGTTTGAAAAAATGGTCACAAAAGTTGACCTCAAGGCCTTCAGACTCATCTCAGATAGTCAGATGTGTAAATGTCTCTTTAAGAAAAGATACTGAAAACATAAAAAAAATGTAATTTATGTCCATGTCCTAAGAAAGACCTGAGCACATCTGAGTATACTGTATCACTAACAGCATCCACCAAAACAGACAGATGGAATTTTGATCCAGAAACAGAGCAACTTGGCTGCTTTGAGGGGAAAATATTTGTTTTATTTTTGGTTATTGTCACCGTTGGGAGCCGGCTGCTCTGCTGTGTTTACCTCTTTCCCCCAGAGAACTGTTCTACCTACGTCGCCCAGCCAACCGTGGTCTGCATCTTAAACACTCACAGCCTGCCCGTAAAAAATGAAATGTTGCAACAAAGAGCTGATTATCAGAAGTGAAAAGGGGGTTGCCGATATCCTGCTGTCATTGTAGTTTGTTTAGAATTTCTGCTTCAGCTGTTATTTGTTCCTTTTTTGTGGTAGCTTTTCTCTGAAATCTAGAAGAATCCCCACCCCAAGATGAGGCAACGTTTCACACCTTTTTCCTCTTCCTTGTCCTCTTCTTCCTTTTTCTTATCTGCCTGCTACTTTTTAGAACTATGATGACGATTTACACGACTCCTCAATCTATTCATGATCCGTCTATAATCTATAACTTGTCTTTCCTGATCCTCTGCTGTTTGTTTGTTGTCATTTTCATTTCTGCTTTCTCTGCCTCTGTTTGCCATCTATCAAACTGCTGTGTAAGCTCATGTTTGTGTTGTCACCCCTAACCCTGATGTCTTGTCATGTGAGCCCGACTCAGGACATCTCAGAGGAAATGCAGGAAATGTGTTGAGGTGGCTGTTTTGTGGGTTTTGCCACTTACAAGCCGAACGCTCACATGGTTGACACTTAACAGCTACGATAACCCGACGTAGGTGGATCCGTGATGTTGCTCTCAAGACCTTGTTTATCATTTTTGTTTGAATCAAGGACCATGAATCAGAGTAGAGAAGCAGAGTAGCAGAAAGAGGACACACTGCTTCATTTGCAGCTCTAATCAAACATTTCAGATTCATAGAAGCTGTAACATGTGAGAGCAAAAGCACTGCAGGGAAATGCAGAGAACATAGACATGACATTAAAAATGCAGTTTTTATTCAGATAAATAAAGGTCAAGAATAAATAAAACATCAGACACACACACAGCTCGAGCTAATTTGCAGGGTCTGTTAACTTGCTTTAACACTTAACAACAGTGATAGTTTTAGTACAGAGAAGTGGAGGTGAGCACAGCAGACTTGGTGAGTTGCAGTTATTGGCAGCGTGAACATTATTAGGATGGAGGACCACATATGCACGGCTCCATTTGCATATTTTATTCAACTATGTTTGAGCAAGCAAGCTGTCTTCATCACGCTATCTGTCACGGTAGAAATCTGTGTTTGGTTTCTCTCCCTCTGTTATTAATTCGTAACTGTCTGTTGACAGCAGAGACAGTTTCGTAAGTGCTGTATATCAGCACCGCTGACATGTTGACAGGCTGAAAGAAATGCGAAATGGATGTTTAGATATTCTTTAGCAGTGGCTTGAAATACAGGCTGTGAGACATTTCAATCATAAATGAAAAGCTCTTTATCTTTCTGCTTTGGTTTGTTTGGTTGTTTATTGTGAGCTAATAAATAATTTCACGGTAGTTCTGTAATTATTTTTAACGCATATGCAGCCAATATGTGAAGCATGATCTGAAGGGTAAACTAACACTTTAAAGTGAAAGAGGAGAGCAGCTCTTATCTACTTTTGTGATATATGATCCATCCGTCAGCCCAGAGACAGGACCGGAGGTTAGAGGTCATCATCACACTGCAGTGAACTGAGCGCTGCTATTGGTTCAGTCTGCTGGAGGGTCAGGGCCTCAGTCGTCCCACTGGGATGTCTTCATCAGGGGTCAGTGGCTGGAGGCCACTCTGATAGAGGCTGTGCTGCTCACTAACTATAAAACTGGAGTGTGTACTGTTGTGTTTTTGCTGCTGGTGAGTAACATCCTGGTTTGTCTGTTTCAGATGGCAGTGCCATTTTCAAAGGCTGTTTCCACCGGCCGGACAATGTCACATTGGCTCTGCCTTTCAGCGCGATCATCCAAAATATGTCTGTGGACAAGTGTGTGGACATGTGCACGGAGAGGGTAAGCAGTCGTGTGTGTTCATGAATCACACATTTTCTGCGTTGTGTGAGTGTGTCTTCAGCGTATAATGGCTGCTGTATTCCAGGAGAAATCGCTGGCTGTCCTGGCTGGAGATCGATGTTACTGTGGCTTTCCGACTCCTCTCTTCTCCCTTCACGAGCTGGAGGACGAGAACATGTGTCTCCATCGCTGCCACGGAGAAGAGTTTGAAAGCTGTGGGAACGACAAGTTCTTTGTGGTGTACCAGACGCAGGTTCAAGGTAAAGTTTGGTGTCTGCTGGCAGCACAGTAACAGCAGCATGTGGAGGACACATCTGAACAGCTTCTCAGGGAACCCAAGTGTTAGCCACAGACTGTGCAGGAAATACAGACTCAAGTATTTTGACAGAAGCATATATTCTATTCTCCAGACTCTGAGATTCAGCACATTCCATTTGAAATAAAGTTATAGATCCAGTGGTAAAGTGCAGAGTCTTAACTTTACCCTCTGAATCCCAAAACCTGTCAGCTGGTTTGAAATGACACAATTTATCAAATCTACAGGCTGTAAGAACAGAAGGAGAGTTGTCAGGTTTTCAAGCTTCTGATGGTTTATGAAATGCTAGTCTGTGACATTCCTTTTCGTCAGGAAATCTAACTAAATCTAATCTTTATTCTATCTGTTTAGTTATTTTTTTAAAAAGTCAAAAACAGTTTGCTGTCACAAGATTTTTTTATGATCTATGTTATTATAGCTGTGTCACTTCACAAAAGTCATCTTTGAGTTCTGTTTTTCCAGCCATGGCTGTGCTGGTTCCATAGAGATGCAGAATTATATATTACAGTGAAAAATGAGCACTCGATGAATAAAAGTTATAGGAACCAAACAGAACGTTGGGTTATCAGTCAGGTCTTATATGTCAGCATGGAAAGCAATGTTTAGCACTTTATACACACTGCGCTTAAATTCAGGAATTCAAGTAAATGGACTCTTGGACACTCAATATTCAATTAATTCTGAGCTCACACTCACCTCAGCTGATGAAGAATTGAGAGATGTTATTTAGATTGAGGTGAAGTTCTGTCTATAGAAGCAACAAGGAGGAAAACGACTCAACAAAGCAAAACATGCAACACAGATATCAAAGGTTGCTTGTTTGCCAACATCACAGTTGCATTTCTTCTAAGCAAAGGACCTCGTAGACTGACAAGTCTTTATGATTGTGACATCAAGTCAAGCCTTCTCTCCAGGATGCAGCTGAACATGTTTCCTTGTCAATGATCACGCAAAGACTTCATGACTGTAAAGATCGAAACCCAGATGAGCCTCAAAAACACAAAGACCAGTTCACAAAAACATACAAATAAAGCACCCAGTAGAAATGTGGAACAAAGAGGACAACGTGAGGATGAAAAGGAACAAGATGTGGCCCAAAGCATGCCGCCTCATCTGTCAGACATCACGGTGGTTCTTAGAGTTGACACATTAAAGCTGAGACTTTGCACTTATTGTAGTTTCTATTTTATGTGTCAAATTAAACTTGCTGAAGCACAAAGCCTAAAACAAAATTCTAGTGTTAATGTGAACACAGAAACATTAACAGCACAGTCGGACAGTTGAGTTAAAGTCTAAACTTTCTTTATGTCTGTCTCTGTGTACCAGAGCTGGTGTACATAACAATGCATCATTTATGGTAAATCATTTATATACGTTATAATATAATCATAAGGTACATTTTTGCCACGTTTAATTTAAAATGTTTAGTTTTATTAAATCTTTGACAATTTAAAATAGTTTCTTTACTATAAAGTTAACTTTAAAAATAATTTCCTATATTTACTGTTACTGACATCTGACACACCTTTACTTTAAACACTATAATAACCAGATTTCAACCTTTTTTATAAACCATTTCTCTTTGTGTTTATGTAAAAGAATGAAAATAGAAACAGATACTTCATTCACACTATTTTATTATTCCAAATGTCGCTACTGAGCTCCAGTATCAGTGTCTCTCAGGTGCATGTGTTCTTGTGGGCAGCGTTTCCTCCCAGCACCAGACAGCTGTGGCTTGGATCAGCAAAAACCTCATAGTCTCATGAACAAAAAAACAACAAAAAAATGAGGTCTAATGTGTAAAATGAAAAATAAGACAACAGCAACAACAAGCTGCAGTGGGAAGTGAACTTCATGCAAATGTTCCAGACAAGTTGAACTCGGAAATGAGCGCCTATTTGACTCCACTGTTTTCTAAAACTGCTCATTTTAATCAGCACATTAACGTGGGCATTATTAGGCCATTTGTTATGAGGAAGAATCAGGGGATGGAGCTCATACGCAGCAAAAAATAACCCCACTGTGACCTTTCCAGCTTCTCTAATGATGAGGTGATGTAATTGCTGCCATCCTCCAAAGTTTCAACATTATAATTCTTCGCCTTTAGCCTTTGTTATTACAAAACTGTGTTAATAACCAGGAAGTGACTAACAGTCAGTGACTAATTGAAGCTTTATTGTGCTGAGCAACTTGGCTGAAGCGTTTGCAGAATCAATGGAAACACTGTCAGAATGTCTCAGTTTATCACTGTAGAGTTTTCAGTGATGAATAAATCAGCCTGTCGGTGTTTGTGTGTCGTCAGATAACCGCTGCATGGACCGACACTTCCTCCCTGCTCGTGCTAAACAGCTGGTAGCTCTCGCCAGTTTCCCGGGAGCTGGAAACACCTGGGCTCGCCACCTCATAGAGCTCGCCACTGGTTTCTACACTGGCAGCTACTACTTTGACGGCTCCCTGTACAATAAAGGTACCTGATGTGATTCACAAACACTCACTGATGAATACACCTGTGTGGATCAGATAAACTCACTGTAGGATGTCGTTGTGCGACAGGATTTAAAGGGGAGCGTGACCACTGGCGGAGTGGGAGGACGATCTGCATTAAGACGCATGAGAGCGGCAGGAAGGAGATCGAAGCCTTTGACTCCAGCATCCTCATGATCCGAAACCCTTACAAGGCCCTCATGGCGGAGTTTAACCGCAAATATGGTGGACATATTGGATTTGCCTCGCAGGCCCACTGGAGGGGGAAAGGTAAGCTGCTAAAATGTGTGGCTCAGCAGTAAAGATCAGATTACACAGTTTATGTAAACAGAATGAAATCCTTTATCAAACTAGATCACAGACGACATGTTTCGTTTTCAAACTGATTACATGAGATTGACTGAATGTACAAAGTTGGAATAAAGCTTCAAAACAAGCATAAACGTATTTATGGCCACTGAAACCAAGATGGGTAGACTGATAACAAATAAACTGATCAGAGAATTGGGAAATGTTCCGTTGTGACGTCAAATGGTAAGTAAGTGGAGGAAATAGGAAAACCACGGGATCTTTTTGTGGCTTTGACCTCAACCAGTGTGGCTGAGCACAACATTTTGATCTGAAGCAATTTCAAAACCATTCCCATGATATTGGACTCGATCCAAGTGCCTTTTTGGAGAAATGAAACAGTGAACCTACCAGCCGCTGGGTTAGTCAGTCCGGTGAGTCCGATCATGACTTGTGTCACCAGTCCTGCTACTCAGACTCTCATCCCACACGCAATTGGGAAATATATATCATATGTGGGTAAAGGGCACAAAAAATGTACACATTCTTCATAGAAACTCTTCCCAGTTGGTCTCCAGACACTTCAAGCAATAGTCCAAACTCTTTGTAGCCTGTCTTGAAATCCCTTACTGTTGCCCACAAAGCACTTTTGTCCGCTACTCTTTTGTTTAAGTTTTGCATCTCTGCTCAGAAATGTTTTGGTAAGAAAATAGAACTGGAAGTGAAAGTGACAACAACAAAAACTCCCTAATTCTCAGGAAAGATTGCACCCTCACAAACAATATAAAACATGCTAGTTTGTGCCACTGAGTGGACTAAGCAGCAGCCTTTATGCTGCTGTAGCTTCACATTTACTGGACAAATGTACATTATTGTGCATTACGTTGTTTACTGAGATGTATTTTCCAAAAGTATCGAACTCTTCCTTTTAGAAAAATATGCTGATGTGGGAACAGATTTTTTTCGTTTGCTGTGTACACAAGTACTTCATGTCACAGTATGTACTCCAAAAGTAAATACATCATTCTTACATTTCAGAAATAATTCCATGTTTGGTTTCTATCATAACTGACATTATCATGTCATTCGGGGCCATGTGTGCGTCTCTTTTTGTCTGTTTTGTCGTGCAGCAGGTTTGGACATGTTGTCCTCCATTCAGTGCGTCACACTGCATTGTGCAACCACTTACCGACGTGTCAGTTTAGACAAGTTAAATTCCCTCTACATCGACTTGACAATCATAAGACGTTGTTAATGAGGTCAGTCTTACTCACAGGATTAAAGAATGGAACTTTTGGGAGTAGTAACTGTAAAATGTATGCAATATTTTACCCCCCTTAATAGAACATCTTAATAATGCATGCATATTTGCTCGTCTCTCTGCATCCACCCACCGCACTGTGTTTCGGTAACCATAGCAACTGGTTTTGTCTCGTCCACATATCGTCTCTGTGACTTTCTATGAGGTTTAATCGATTTTCCAGAGGCTGCAGAGTTGCTGACCCAGCAGTTGTCTCTCTTTGTGAAAACATCAGCACATTTGACCTGCCATCTCCGATGAATGTTTACTCCTGGTGTTGGTGGTGAAATGATGCAGTGGCGTCAGTACAGAGAAAGTCTTTTTGACAGCTGCCACTTCAAATACAGATCGAGCAGCTCCACTTCGAGCGTCACTGTGACATTGTGTGCACAACCACACGTGTATGATTGGATGCGCTCACCTCCACAGAGGGAGAATGTGGGGTTCGGGTGATGTTTCCGACGCTGATGTCTTCCAGTGTGGCCTCATAGAGTCGATTCAGGAGCGAGTGCAACTTATTTTGTAGGACATGTCATCATAAAGAGCACAGTGAGTTATTTTTCCAGTGTTTTCTGCTGGATTTAGTTTAAGGCTCTTACATAAACACCCCCTTTCCAATTCAAACCTCTGCTAATAACTACAAACGTAAGTATCTCCACTAAATTTGACATTCAGTCAGACAGTAGCAGAGGAGGATTTTCAGGGCAAGAGTTTAAATTATTTTGGTCTCTTTGTATTTTAAGCTCTGGTTTCTCTTGAACTCCTGACAGAAAAGGAGAATAGAGAGGCGGTCAGAGATTCGGTTCCTCAGCCGTTCGTGTTTTCAAAAGCATATAATATTCTGTCTTCTCTGCTGCTAAAGTCGCCTCTATCGGTGGCCTCTGCGACAACCCTGCAAAGTCAGCAGGCTTTAAACTTTAACGATAACCTCTCTGAGCAGTAAAGATGCATTCTAATGCAGCACAGCTCCTGCCAGCTGCTGCTTTTATGGTCTAGTAGATAATCAATGAGTAAAAGCCACAAGTAGCTCTGCAGTTTCACTGACAGCTAAAAATGTCTATTTAAATGTACAGACATTTCAGAAATGACTTAATATTCGCTGCCATAAATTGCAACAGGCCTCAGCAGCTAAATGACATCAGTATTTTCTTATCATGACTCTCACTTCCCCTTTTTTCACTTCCTATGTGTGTTGTTCTTTTTTTTTTTCAGGACCGCTTTATTCATATTTCATTAAGCTGTTAAAAGTGAAATGTTCAACTTTTGTAAAAGCTAAAAGTGAAACTTTTACCCCTACTTAAGCTTTATTTCTAGTTTCTGACTTTAAAAATACTCAGCAAGTTCTCAGCAGCTGCTTCCCTATATAAACTGTTATCTCCAAAAATTCATTGGATCAGATGTTGATTAGCAGATAGAACAACAAGAATAAATGTGATTTTATTTGCAGTCACTTTCAATAGACCTTCGCTGTCTGCATTTCTTCATTCTTCTGCTTTAGTTTACTTTGGTTTCCTTTATGCCTATTTATACAGTACTTGAAAAAAGTTTATATTAATGTCTAAAGACTACGTATATCATGACAATCTTGAGTTTCCAATGACTCCTATAACTGAATATTTGCATTGAAACACATGCAATACCAATCATGATTTTTAGATCTTTCAGCTATTTATTATAGGAACTGTGGAAATATGACAGAATCTACTCGGTCAAAAATATGCATACAGCAACATTAACAATTAGTTAAATGTTCCTTCGTTACAGTTACATCAAATCAGGTAAATTGTGTGTGTGCTTAGGTATTCCTGCTACACTCCTGAACACTGAAATGGGTCGTATTCTTCAAAAACACTAATGTCTTCTAAAAAAAAATAACACTAAATGAATGGTTTTCTGCCTCCTATATTTCATGTTGCACAATATAAATGCCTTTATTTGGCTTACTGCCACAAGTCTTTGTTCATTAATTTTCTCTGCTCTCCTTTGTCCCACAGAGTGGCCTGAGTTTGTCAAGAACTATGCTCCTTGGTGGGCGTCCCACACGTTGGACTGGCTGAATTTCGGAAAGAACGTCCATGTGGTCCACTTTGAGAATGTGAAGAGGGACCTGTTCTCCCAGCTCAAGGGGATGGTCCAGTTTCTGGGTCTGAAGGTTTCTGAGGATCGTCTGCTCTGCGTTGAGGGCCAGAAGGATGGAAACTTCAAGCGATCGGGGTTGCGTAAGCTCGAGTACGACCCGTACACTCCTGAAATGCGAGCGGACATCAATGAACTGATCAGAACAGTCGACTCTGCCTTGAAGAAAAGAAACATGTCTGGAGTTCCAGAGGAATATATGCCAAGATGATAAATGTGATCCATTTGTTATCCTTTTTATTTTTTTCTCCTTTAATTTGACTGTTGTGTCAACAGACTCTACATATTTTGTAGGATTATATGACTTCCGTAGTTTTTTTTTCAATTATTTTTCAGTGAATCACATGAGTTGAAACTGTAGTGAGAGGACATTGGTCTCTTTAGTCGCCTATTTTTATTTTTTATTCATCTTTTTTAATTTTCTGTTGAACCTCAGCAGCTTTGTGCATTCGTAGACAGGCAGTTTTAACTGGGGAGGTTTGTTTTCGTCTTTTGCTGAATGAAAAGCATTTCTTATCCTACTCTATGCACATGTGCTGTGTCGGCATGTGCACATGCCTTAACACAAAAAAGGTACAGTAGCTGTCTGGCTACACAGAGGCTCACATGACTGCGCTGTGTGATTTGATGCCAGTGGAAAAACATTTATCCCAAAAGATATGATACAATACTATAAAACGTGTTGTATACGCTTATTTTGTGCAAAAGCTAAATAACTCTTAGGAGAAATTAAAACAGTACATTTTCTGCTGCTATCACAGTTACAGAACTATTTTGTATATGAAGCTCACTGAAACTTTAAAACTTTGTTAGAGGGAAAAATGCAATATGAAGGGTATAACTACCTGATCAAGATACTGTGTGTTTCCAAGTTTTTGTAAGTTATTCAACTTACTGTTTGTAGGAGAAGTCATGTTTTTGATGATCAAGAGGTAAGGAAGTTCATTCTTGGCTCCTCGTATTGAAGAAGATGAATAATCCCTCTTGAAGGCACTGACTCAAGGAGAGAAGAGGATTAATGTCTTCGGCTTTTATTTATCTCTGGCGTCCAGTGCACATGCTGACTAATTTGGTTGTGAATATGTTTTCTTAACGCTGGACTCAATGCAAAAATCCAAAAAGCACTTCACTGTGCAGCATCTTCCCCAAAGACCACTGAAGAATTAGGAATTACACTCATGTATTAGACTGGAGGTTACTTTTAGTAGTAGTGATTGTTGTAGATTTATTTATGACAGCTAATCATACTGAATGTGAAAACTGTCTTCTTTTTTTTTTATTGCTTTGTTGTAAGAAAAGCTTTGAAATTGTTGAAGCCTGTGATAATTTTACTCTTCCTTATTAAAAAAAAAAAAAAGAAAAAAGAAAAAGCAATCTCCAGGAAAAATTCTGCTCAGATTTTCAGAAAATCAGCACGTCTTATAACGGTACTCAGTGTGCTCTGCCATATGCTTCAAAATACACAAATATATAAATACATACATACAGGAATATGAAATCTAAAAAAAAAAAGCACTGGTGATCGAGAGCCAGAAAACATTAACTGACTTCCATTTTCAGTATAATATAAATATATTTTTATAGTGTGTGCTGACACATCAGAAATATTTGTATTGCAACAAGCAGACGGGAGAAGTTGTTTCTATTTTTAACACATGCTTTATTGGCTCCTGCTTTCATTGACCAGCTGGCACCTACTGAACAAGTGTCACATCTGAATGTATTTTCTATGGAATGAATGTAAAGTAATAAGGCCCAATAAATGAGTGAATTAAATAAAGTGGTGTACTGTTTTTTGTTTTTTTGTTTTTTTAACAAAGGCTTCCAGCAGCAATACTGAAAATATAAATTACATACATCATTAAATGAACTAAGCTGTGGATCAAATGAAGGTAATTGCTATCATTTAGATCTGTAATTCATATTATAAAACCTTGAAATGATTTTGGGTCCCAGAACAGGTCGAGAAAGTTTAAAAATGATTAGAAAAAGCATATTTCAGCCGTAATTCTGCTCCTCTTACGTACTGTATCTTTACTCAGTACTGTAGTTTACACTTACAGATTACTTTTACATGTTCTGCTGTCTGCGTCTGTTAAATTACCACAAAATAATATTATAGTTGTTAGGCTGAGGTTGTGTTCTTTGCATTGTTGTTCTGCTCATGTTTGTTCAGGCCTCCATGTGTGAAATGATGCATAAACTCACCCAGCTGGACGGACATGAGGAACAACAGGGACTGCTGAGACTCTACCTGTGACTGCACCTGGGTCACCTGGAGATAACCAGCTGGAACTGGCAACTGGTTAGCAGACATACAATACAAGGGCAAAGTTGGGTTTGTTTGATTTGAAATTTAAATTTATTGATTCCACACACCACACTACTTGTACTATATTTAATATATTTATAGATACAGAAAGTGAATGTAATGCATGAAAGATTACCTCAAAACAGTGCAAAAAATATTATCCAACATACAAAACTAACAATTTTAAATCTTTTGCAGATCATTTGCGAACATGATAACCAGGCAAAGGTCAGTTATAAAAAACAAACTGTATGAAGCTGTTGCTGGTGATTATATGATATATAATCCCACACAAAGAACAGAAATGAAAGACACTCAGCAGGATTTGTGGCTGACCTTCTGTCTAACAAGACACAAAGTAAGTTATCTTAATTTCATATTAACATCACCAACTGAAAGAATAATATGGTTAGCACACAGTTGCCTGGTTAAACTTCCAGCAGACATAGATTGTCCTTCATTCAGTTTCTGACCTCCTGATGAATGCACCAGTCTCTCTTCTTTTAGCTTACATTTAGTGTCTACCACCACTCACTAAATGCTCCTCTGTGTTTAGCTGCTGAAGTAACTTTGTGTCTCTGTTGGCTCCAAACAAGGTTCTAGGTGGTGAGTCTGAAACAAAACAGAAAACACTTCATAGAAATGAGGGGAACTGCAGCATTGGGTAATACATTGCTTAGAAAAGTTGTCACCATTCTTGAAAGTTTTCCCCTTTTTCTGCGTCTCAACGTCGAGAAAAAGACTATCATGTCAAAGTGAAAACAGATACGTACAAAGTAATGCCAATTAATTAAAAATATAACATATAAAATAAGTGATTGTTTTAGTATTCACCCTGTATTAGTATTCACAACAGCCCTTTTCAAGTCAAGTGACAAATTCAGAAGTAGATTGAGGCCTGGGCTCTGACTCGGACAGTCCAGAACACTGACCTTATTGTCTTTAAACCATTTCTGTATGGCTTTGGTTTTATGCATCAGTTCATTGTCTTGCTGGAAAACAAGTCTTCTCCCAAGTCACACTTCTCTTGCAGACTACATTAGGTTATCCTCCAGGATTCCCTTGTACTTTGCTGTATTCATTATACCCTCTAAGTGCTCAGCATCCCCACATCATGATGGGGATGGTGTGTTTGGGATGATGTTCAGTATTTGATGTCAGCCAAACACAGCGTCTAGTCTGATGGCCAAAAGGCTCAATCTGGGCTCATCAGACCACAGAATCTTCTTAGAGTAGATCTCAGAGTCTCCAACACACTCTTTGAAGGACTCTGGTTGAGATTTAATATTATGAGTTTTTGTTTCCAACTGCGGCTTTCTCTTTGCCACTCTCCCATAAAGCTTAGATTGGTAAAGAACACATAACAGTTGTTGTGTGTACAGTCTCTTCCATCTCAGCAGCTGAAGCTTGTAACTCCTTTAGAGGAGTCATAGGTGTCTTGGTGGCCTCGTTCACTAGTCTTTTTCCTGCACAGTCTGTTTTATAGGATGGCCTACTCTATGCATATCTACAGATGTGCTATATTCCTTCCATTTCTTAATGATGGATTTATCTGTGACCACTGATTGGACCTTTTAGATTCAGGTGTCTTTATACTACAGTCACTTAAGACACATTCACTGCACTTAGATGATTTCCATTTCATTACACTTTACTGCACCTGTGCTGAATTAGGTGAGTCACTTTAAAGGCGGTAAATACTTATGCAATCACTAATTTTATATTTAGTATTTTTAATGAACTGACATCATTTGGTAGAAATTGGGGTCTTTTTTTGGTATAAATTCTTGTAAAAAAAAAAAAAAAAAAGCTAAATTAAACTGGTATGATTTCATGTTGAACAGCAATAAAAGAGAGGGGGAAAAACTTGCAAGCTGGTGCAAACTTTTTACACTTACTGTAATTCCTGCCTGTTGAGTGAGCTCTTTCCCACTACAAAAACACAGATTAATGGAGATCTCTAGGTAAACTGTCCAAAGTTTCATTATGACTCATTGCCAATATTTTACATAACTTCTGCAGTCCCAAATTTCCCTCCAGCCTGCAGTTTCAACATCAAAAAAACCACAGGTCATCCTCCTGCTCATTGTGATGCCTCTTATGTTGATGCTGAGCAAGAAGTAAGTTACTTTACACAGATTCTGTTGCAAGGTTAACTCTTCACAGCAGATCAATGTTCATTATATATGTATGAGCAGTTTACACCCTCAGAGGAAGAACAGTTTTGACCTTGGAGATGTTGCACAGTTTCACTTTTTGGAGCTCATGTATCTGCTTCAGTCTTTCCTGTTTCAGGAGTGTCTGCAAAGACAAGCCTGAAAATATGTTGAGCGAAGAGGTCACTCAGCTCATTTACTAAATCCTCCTGAGCGGTGCATCTCTCAGCTAAGTCATGTGTTGCAAACTGCTCATCTTATTTTGCTGAAAGTTCCAGGCACAAATACTGTATTTGGTTTGTCGTCATTCTAAGCTGCTGCAGCCGAACGTTGCAAAAAAAAAGCAGCTACAACTATACAAATTTATCCCCAAGTCAGCTGGATAAAAGCAGACTCTGTTATGGACATTCTCTCTGGTACACGCAGCTGTTGTCCAAACATATTCCTGTTTTGTGGCTGCTTTTTTGCTTTGTCTGTTTGTTTCACTGCTTATGCATGCTACTCTTGTTTTTGCTGTTGCATTGCTTGATGCTGTTGGCTGTTCTCTACCTGTCCGATATCTGTATGTCAGACTGCACGTCAGTCATGAACTGCTTGTTTGTCACATGCAGGCACATTTGAGTGCATGGAACAGAAAAAAGTATTGAAAATGGGGAGATTTACCGTTTTAAAATGCACTTTTTAACAGGCTAAAGAATGATATACTACCACACACATATGAGCACAAACAAACAATACTTATTTTCTCTTGTTGCTGGTTGAATATTTGCTGCTGTGAAAATCCACAAGGAATGGAAAATAGTCGAGTTACAAGTTATTTTGTTATTGTAATACTTGAATTCAGCTACTGACTACATTTTCAACAGATAATGGTGTCAGAATACGCTTTTAAAGTAACCGTCGGAAACCTGGTCAAGGCTTATGCCTGTTGTGATTGTATGTAAGTAGTGGGTGTGTTGAAATGTATTTTGATGCATGTTGCTGTTCTTCAACTGTTGATACATATTTTTTGTAACCCTCAGAAGACTTTCCTTTTTGTCATTGTAAAGAATTTCTTCATACCAACTGGGCTAAACAACTAAATAAAATAATAAAAATGTGGGTGCAGTGATTGGGTTGAAATCATTCCACATATAATATGCAAAAATAAAATATTAATAAAATTATTAAAGCTGTCCATGATGTTATGGTGACCCTTTTTGACAACAAATAACCACAGATTAAATATTTTAATTGTTACAATCAGTCTTGCAGCTTGAAGTTAACTTAAAGTTAAATGACTATTTTCCTAAATACTGATTGTGGATAAATTAAAGATAAATGTGTAATGACCTAATTCATATAAAAAACTAACTGCAAAATGCAAATAATGTCTCAGTATTGAGAGATTAACACACCAAAGAGCTAATTGTGATCACTCCAATTTGAAAAAACAACAAAAGTGCAAACACCATTCAAACCTTTATTGTAAATCACATTTACAACCTTCATACATGAAATTACAAAATGACATTTCTATTTATCAACAGTGTGTTAATAGCAGTGACTTATGTAGTTGTGGGATTCATTTTCCTGGCTCAATAAACAACAGTCCTAAACAGACCGGAGAATACAGAGGAGTGAAGGAGCTATAACTACTCTGTAACCAACAGGAAGCTTCTACTGAGTCGCATGCTGTGTTTTGGAAATTGAGATTTACATAGAAGTTGCAACACAAACAAAACCACAGAACATCCTGCTTTGGGTTTTATGTCCATTTAAAAGAAATAGTAAGGCTTTGTTTCTTCACTGAGTGTTCTTTGGTTTATTTCCATTTGTGAGGTCTTGTGCTTATCAGTTTACTTAAAAAGTCAAGGAAGCAAATTAAAATTTTACAACAATCACTTCTACCCAGATTAGGAAATATTCACATTTATAATCTCCTTGCGAAAGACCTGAAGCTTTCTCTACTAAATTTCTACATTAGATAATTTCCTCCCTTCTTTCATGTCTTTCACAAATGAAAGCAAGCACCAAATTTGCAACCTATGCTTGACCCTTGAAAGACTCTCTCATTTTTCCTAAAGCAAGCTGCAAACTGTCCTGTGATCACAAATACATACAAATTGATTTGTGAAGGTGTCTGACGAATGTATTTTTTTTGCAACACTTGATATAACAACAATACATTTTATACATCTATTATTAGAAAACACACTTCATATTTTACAAACCTTTTATTTTACATCTCAGACTGAAGTCACCCACCCTCCAGGTTTTTTCAGCTACATTATGTTTGTGAGCCTGAAACTTTTTCAGCTTTCTTTGCCATCAGAAGAAAAGGGGATAATTTTTACAGCAAATCTATACAAGTTTCACTAAGGAATGTGTTTTTACAAGTAAATACATATTACATGTCCTGTATTATTTATTGTGTATTTATAGTTTTGTTTTGCCCATAAGCACACTTGGTGAAACAGTCTTAGAGTGATGTCTGCACCTCTAGATGTGTGTAGAAGCTCTGCCGTCCATGGAGCTGGACCTGGACAGGTATCGGCTGGTGGTGCGGCCTTCGTCCGCCATCGCATTCTCCATCTTTGAGAGCACTGAGCTCTTGAACTTCTGCTTGAAGTCGTTGCCCATGAAGACATACAGCACAGGATTGAGGAAACTATTTGCTGCTGCCATAGAAGTGCCTACTTTGAGTCCCGTGGTTAAAATGCTGTGGTCGTAGTTCTGATGGTTCAGCTCGAGGAGGACGAAGACGTGGTAGGGCAGCCAGCAGATGAAGAAAGCAGCAATGAGGGCACTCATCACTTTGAAGGGTTTGGAGGATTTTGTCATCCTGTTGGTTCGAAGTTTGAGGAAGATGATGGAGTAGCAGATTAGAATGATGACGAAGGGGACCACAAAACCTGCGAGGAAGCGGCTGATTGCAACTATCTTGTGACTGTGTTGGTTTAATGTGTAGTTGTTGAAGCAAATGGTCCTACCCAGGTGGCTGCCAACATCCCGAAAGATCGCAGAGGGAATGCTCAGTCCAATGGCAAGAAGCCAGGCCAGGACAACTACAGCTGAGGCCTTTTGAACCGTGCGCTGGTTCTGGGCCCAAACAGGAAACACGACGGAAACACAGCGGTCCACGCTGATGATGACAAGGAGGTAGATGCTGCTGAACATGTTGAGGAACATAACCGAGGGGGCGAACTTGCACATGAAGCTGCCGAAGATCCACTCCTCCATCACCGTGTTGGTGATGCTTATTGGGAGGAAAGTGCAGAAGACAAAGTCAGAGATCGCCAGGCTCAGGTACCAGGTGGTGTTGACCGTCTTCTTCATTTTGAAGCCAGAGATCCAGATGACCAAAGCATTCCCAAAGAAGCCCAGCAGAAAAATGACCACGCTGATTACAAGCAACAGCACACACAAGGTTTCCTTTAAACACGTTGATTTGTGCTGAAAAACTGCTTCCTCTACTGGAGTGAAATTGCCATCAGAGTTATAGCTGTAGTTGTAGTCCACAAAGGTATCATAGTAATCATCTGCCATGTCCATCTTGCTTTCAGGAGTGACCTGTGAAACCTTGTGTAAAAAAAAGAGGAAAACTTTGAAAAATGGACAGAATTTTATTAAACTTAATATAATTTTCAAATTAAAATAAATCAAATTGTATTTAAATCTATAAATGAAGAAATGTTGAATTAAATGACATTAAGTAATACCATACCTGCAGCACAGACTGTCTGCTGTTGTTGACTTGATCGTGTCCAAAGCATTCTGAATGTCAGAGTCAATGAATTCAAAGAAGTCTTAGACACAAAATCAGCTGACGGTGGTTTTGCAACACTTCCACCCCCTAAATGTTTCAGTACTGCATTTTGACGTCTTGCACTTTAAAGACCTCCCAGACTTCTTTTTTTGGAATTGACAAAAGTAAAAATGTCATTTTGTATTTCTGGATGATTTTTAGAACATTTTTAGCTAATTTTGTTTTTATATTTTATAGTAGACTAATGATTTCTGTTACAACTCATGCTCCTGAAAATCATTACTAAAATCCCTATCTGACTATAATCCCAGCAACCAAGAAATGATTATGATATTAGCTTTCAGTCATTTGTCGAGTTGTTTTTGCTTCCAAGTAAAGGATTTAAATATTAGTACTGCAGCATTATGTTGCATCTCTGGCCTGTGAAAAAGAGAAGTACTAGAAACATTACACATCACTCTGTGTGAGATTTGTGAACTGGCTTCGATGTTACATCCAAAGTTTTCCTTCTCTCTGGCAACTGTATTGTTATGATCCTGCTCCAGCCCCTGCCTTTCTTCCCCTTCTTCCTTTTTTTTCCCGCCTTTCTCCCTTGAGTCCTGATTTGTTGCTGCTTTGACCTGTCTCTTTAGCTCCCTCTATCTGTCTGTCACCATTGTTTCACTCACCTGCCTGCACCTGGCTGATTGCAGTAATGCACATCAGCTGCAGCAATTACTTCACTCATTTCACCTGTTCTCTACTTCACCTCCTGCTATTTAAGGCCTGTGCATTCATTCACTCCCCGCTGGATCATAGATTCACATTCCCTTCTTAGATTGTGTTGCCCTCTGAGATTCAGTTTCCACATGGACTTTGCTTCCCCACCTTTGGACTCCGTTTTACCACCTCCTGGATTTTCCCCACATGGACTCAGTTCTCCAACCAGATTCTCACCAGCCCTGCTTCAGTCTCCAGCCTGTTTTTCCTGCCTCGCCTCCATCTGCCCCTGGATTCCCTCAGCCTGTCTTCCCCCTCTGTTGTCAGTTCCCCCATCTTGTGAGTACCCCTCTTTAGCTTAGTATTGTTTATTCATTTTAGTTTTGTAGACATCCATTTTTGCGTTCTTAGTGTTGGTTTTGAGTAGTTTGTTTTAGTTCTGTCCCCCCAGTTTGGTTCTCCATTTTATGTATTGGTTTAGTTATATGGTTTAATAAAACTCTTTCCTTTATTTACTTGTCTGCCAGTTTCTATGTCTGTGCTTAGGTTTTCTACCCCCCCCCCCCCCACACACACACACACACACACACACCCCACCCCACCCCATCCCGTAACATGTATTTTATTGGCCAGATGTAGGAAAAAAAGCAAGAGTTCATATAACCGCAGAGCATTGGTCAAATTGATTTTAATTAAATATTACAATCCCAGCTTTTGATAAAGATGATTCTCATAATACACACAAAATGCAACAGCTGTTACAAACATCGGCCTGCTTTCGTTACTGCCTGAATCAGCTCTCTACGGTCGTCCTGCTTCATGGAATCATAATAATGGAGGCAGATGCAATATTCTGTATTTCTACTGAATATCAGGAAGCAGCAGCAAGTAACAGCTGCAGTAAGAAGAGTCACAGATGGCTGAAGTTACACAGTTTAGAGCAGTGTTTCTCAAAGTGTAGGGCGCGACCCCTGAGAGGGTGCATAGGCATGATAGGGGGGACGTGACGTTAGGGGAGGAAAGGTCCGTCTTTTCATGGCGCACAACAATACTCAAACTGCGCTGTCACAGTAACCGTCCCCAGTTCATGGGAATTCCGGCTCTTTTAAGGGAGCCAGTCCTTATGACTCGGCCACTAAAAAGAGCTGGCCCTTTCGGCTCACAAGTGGCTCCTCAGATGTACTATTTACGGTGAAACAACATAGAGAAGCTTAGAGAATCACTAAAGATCAGTCATAGCCTTTTGCTCAAGCTGTTTTGTAGACTCTGGTTGTAGGTCTAGGCAGTTGAGGTCGTGAATGTTTTCACTGGTGTCACCTCGTCACAGGCAAAACACATCACTTGCTGAACATTTTCTTCTTGATAGACACTACAATTTACCTGGCTGCCGCATACACACCAAGTTGCACTGCACTGAGTGTTTTGACACCTTCCTGTCACAGGCAGCATTAAGGGTTTCACCAGTCTGTAAACACAAGGGCCAACCTTCGCTCCCCAAGTACATCAATGAGCCTTGGGCACCCATGACCCTGTCGCTGGTTGAGCTTCCTTAAACCAGTTTCGGTAAATACTAACTACTGCATACTGGGAACACCAACAAGCCCTGCTGTTCTGGCTCTGGTTCCTACACTTCCCATTTTGTGGCTTTCAACCCATCAGCTTCAACATCTGACTGTCCACTTGCTGCCTAACATGCATCATCTCTTGACAAGACCATCAGTGTTATTCACTACCCAGACTCCTACTCTTATGCTGCTATTGCATAACAATGTAAAGGCCCTGCACGCCCATGTTGGCCCCTACACATGATTTTATTTAATTTAGCTTTAGATTACATGTCTTGTGTCGGCCTGTGCAGTCTGCTTGATTGATTCTAATGGACTCCCGTATGAGCTTTACTGCGCCACAGATGGGGACAACTTGATTATTCTTATTAGCGGCTGGAGTCAGGTGACCTCACATAATTCTCAGCATACTGCCGCCTACGCTTAACCCGAGCAGAGGTCCAATCAGCCGCAATCATTGAAAACTCCTGTGTGGGTGTGCAGGGCCTTTATGGCGAGAGTGAATCAATTTGAAATGCAATTTGTTCACAGTGTTTACAGCCAACATCCCCCATTCTCCTGAACATTGTAGCTATAAAAAAAGAGAAAACTGTATGTGCATTTTTATACCATCTCATACTTACTGTTTGCCTTTTGTGTTTTCTGCAGACAGTTTTCTGTTTGTCCAAAAAAAATCAAAAACATGTGTGGGAGCTACAAAACTAAACTGATTGAGAGTTCTCCTTTTGCTGTCAGCATCACATTGACAGACATAGCAGAACTATGGGACAACACAAGTCTTTGGATTTGTCATAATTTATTAGTTCTCCAATTGTGGTTCTGTAATTTTCCACTACCACAGGGTAATTGCAGTTTCACCCTACTATGAGGTGTGTCAACCTGTTGTAAAAATGAATATAACTGACTCCAATTAGATTCACAGTAATTGAATTGAAGCGACACACATTAACTCAGAAAGTGACTCTCCGAGAAGCTAATGAAGCACCTTTGGTTTCAAAACTCGCAAACGTGGACAAATAAAACATGATTATCTGTCTTTTAAGTTTCTTAATTTTCTCTTGATTATTATCATGAACAAGCAATTTCACAGCATGTTTGAGAAACTAACTTATGCATGTAAATCCTGAGCCTCATACTGCAGCTCTTTGGTAAATTAGGAAATATTAAATTGCGTACGGCATGCTTACTTGACCTACTTAGATGCTTTTCAGCAAAATCACTTTCACAGACCTGCTGGTGCCCTGCAGATTAGATTTCCTAATGAAGGCAGAGGTTATAAATAATCAAACACACACACACACACACACAATGATCAGGTGTAGTCTTTCGCTAGGAAATGCACTGCAAGCCTTTTGAAGAAATGAAGATACTTCAAGGTTCATCTCAGAAGGCAGGAAAAAAACATTTAAGCAGTAAAGAGGTAATTTAGATCCAGGTGGTTTTAAGCATTTAAGTGATTTAAGGAGTTTTGTAGAAAATATCTGAATTTAGCCGTACATGTGTTGTTGCTTTAATAAATGTAATTGTAAAGGTTGAGTAGAGTTCAGATCGATCCATACAGGCATTAAATTCACATTTATCCTCGATCCATTCTGCATTACAACATACATAGAGAGGGAGCGTTTTGTCCCTGGCATCTAATCTGAGCGCATAACAGGTTCAAAAGGTGACGCAGTACAAATAAAGAGTCTGTCCTTGATGATGATTTCACAGCGAGAACCTTCATTATCCTGATGGAGCATCCTTGAGAAAGTAAACTTGTGCTTTATTATATTATTTTTTTATTTTTTGCAGTATTCCTGCAGTTTCAGCATAAAGTGGGTAAAAGCAGGGCACTTACTGCAATATGTACAGTGTTGCTAATGTTCAGTGTTGCTGGGTTACGACATACTGGATCATTTTTCTGATTTTAAATAACCTACACGCAAACATTAGGATGCAGAATACAAATCTATATGATTTTTTAAATTAATTCCACCTTAAGTGTTTTCATAGCGTCTGTGAATGTGCTTACCAGTATGTATCTTGAGGAAATACAAACTTACTATCATCACCGTCGCTTATTTGCAGGCTATTCTTCCCTCATTCTTCTTCCCACTTTCCTGTCTCTCTCTCACTGCTGTCCGATCAATACAGCCAAACAAGAACAAAGAAAATATCTTTTAAAAAGAAGAACTCTTTAGTGCATTTGCATTGATTTCAGCGCATTTGCAGTAAAAAATTATCAGAACAGTTTTAATTATGTGCAATGTTTTGACCTGCGCTTGTCATGTCACTTTTTGTGCAAAATCAACTGGTTTTAAATCCCAAATAAAACAAAACACTCTTCAGTTTCTCTCCTTCACCCCATGTTTCTATCTTTTAAAGCATTTCAAGACTTTCCTGTCTTTTCATAAAGATTACAGGATTTTACATTTTCTATTTTGTTCTTCTTTGCAGTTCTTGCAGTGTAGGAATTTATTGAGTCACATTAAAATAAAACAGTTAAAATACACATTTATAATGTGAAATACATGCTTCATGTTTCAAAAATAGATTTTCTCCAAACTGTAGTTTGCACATGTTGAGTGGAGGCTTTCAGGCTCTCAGCTGATGTTTTAAAGAGAAGCTTTCACTGAGCAATCACTGCCGAACTCGCTGATATTTTGACAGAAAATCCATTCATGGACAACATGGCTACAAACTGGTAATGTGTATTTCCAGCTGTAGGCCACAACTGGAAACTTCTTGCACAAAATGTAACGACCAATTTGAAAAAGCAACAGCTCTTCTCTCTAGACTTATAACTGTGATATATTTTATTATAGAACCATGTAATTCACTTCGAGCTTTCTCTAAAAGGTTGCTGAATAGTTTATACAATAATAATCTGGTTTTATGTGACTCTGCCTGCTGCTGTATATTCCTCTGACAGAATATCTCTCCTACTGATTCAAGAGCCAACTAATGAACTTTGCCTTGAAACATTTTGAGGAAATGAAAGAAAGTATTTCAACCTTTGACATCATAGCTGTTTCCATGGTGTCTCAGTCGTCATGGTTTTAAATAATACTTATACTAATCCAGTTACTGTGCTCCACCAGTGGACAAAGTAAACTGTATACACTGCACAGACTGCATTTCTCATCTATGGGCTGATTTTATGCTTTAAATTACTTGCCCTCAAGCTTTGCCGTGACAGCATCTAGAGGAAGAGCAGCGTAGAGCGTCATTTATGAAACTCTCCACTTGTACATTTCTTACCAATCAGCCACTTTCAAGCTTTCAAACGCGGCACCAAGTTCCTGAACCCTTATATTTATTCCTGCAATCAAGACCACTTTCTGCATCTTTTCCTGCAGTTTGTCGGAGGATCGACTGCAGAGCTGTCAGGCTCCTCTCATGTCTGCCGTTGTGCCTTTTGAATTGTATTTTGCAGTAACTTGAGCATTATTGCTACATTAGAGTCTTCTGCTTGAAGCCCATTATATAGATTACAGTGTATCAGTCCACATAAATCTGCTTACCCAAGATGCACTGCCACAATGCAGACTGGAGTGGAACAAGTTTTTCAATCACAGTATCAGAAATAGATGGTAATGATCTGTGGAACAAAGCATGGCATTAACCTCAGGAAGGGATGTTGTAACGTCATACAGCATGTCTCAGTTCTGACAGTTATTATTAGAACCACAGTGATTTAGCAGCATCTGTGATGTTTGTAGCGACATCAGTGTGGATACTGTCATGCTGCCATGGTGATGAATAAAATGGCATGAAAAAAGGTACAATATAAAGCAAATTCTTATTTAAAGTCTGCTTTGTGGTTTTGATTTTGATTTTGTATGATACATATTTGTGCTTTTCCCTTGGCTCTGACTTGTACTGTATACTGTGCATACTTAGTGTCCGCAAGTACATGATTTGTGTTTTCTGCTAAAACAATTCAAACTGATCACACACAGCAGCTCATGTGCAAAAATAGATATTAGTCACACTAGAGCTTCAATTCTCAGTAAAATATTGCATGTTAAACATGTTAGTCATCTCTACACTTTGCTGAAACTTCCTCTTACAATAAAAAGCTTATATCTTGATGTCCTCACAAGTATGTACATTGTCCGTAAGTGTGGAAGAAAAAGATTTTTTTTAAAATATTTTGGGTGATTTAGATTTCTTATCGCTGCTAAATGAATCACAGATAATTTGAAAAACTGCTTTCATTTTATTTGTTATTGTGATTGCTACTGATTTCCCATGTGGCTAATTAGCACCTGTCATGATCACAGCTGCAAGTTAAGCAGTTCAGTCAGTCACCTCATTAAGACTTCACTACTGCCAGCATTGATTTCTTCCCTGTGTGACATGATTGACAGTAGTTTTTAAAACAGGACAGTAGTTTAATGTTTTATGAAAAAGTCAGGCAGACCACTCATCTAAAGTTTTAGCGACTTTTGCGCCTTGTTGCTTATCATGGAGATAAAGTTGTCGACAGTAGAGTTACTTTAGGCCACACTGGTGTTGTAGCTGGAGGGATGATGTCTGTCTGTTGAGTCGTCCTTTTAGTCCAGCTTGACATATGTCAGCAACTACTGGATGGATTGTTGTGTAACTTTGTGATGACAGTAATGGATCCCTGAGAACTGACTTGGCTGAAAACTTCTTCTTTTGCACCAGCAGCTGGCTGACAACTGCATTTGTTACTGAAATGTCTGAATGGACAGAAAATTTAGAAAATATACTGACGATCTACTGAAGCTGAACCCTTGACCTACAATCTAGCGCCCCCATATGGTCAAAATTTTAAATGCTGTGGTTTATGACCTGCAACATTTATATTTTCCTCAGCTGGAATTTGTGTTAACCTCAAACTAGGTCTTGTAAATGTTGTCTTGTTAACCTAATAGGGTGAACATGGTAAACATGGGCCAGTTCATGCTTTCTGTGACTGTGCCTGCAAGGGTATGTATAACATGAATTTCAACACAAGGATCTGCGAGGGCCCCTGTGCGGATTTCCATTTACAACCCAAAATTGCCACAGTATGCACTGCAAGCACGCCAACTGCACATACACCAGGAAAACAAGCCAGGAAAACAAATATAGTGTTTAAAAGATACACTTGTTTAGAGGAGAGGCTGTACGAGCAGGTTCTCCACCATCTACACTTTTACAATAGTTGTGACTGAAGTCGTCGCTGCTGGACTTTGGTGAAGCTTTGTTTTCTACATGATTGTCACCACTGGAGCCCAAAGACAGAAGAAAGTCCTAATTTCTCCAGAAATCCTTTGCTATGTCTGCCCACTGTACTCAGCGTGTTAGGAATATTCAGTTTGACTCACATTGAATCTAATCTGTAACTGCTTTTTACATCTTGTAGGAAGTGCAAAGAAACAGTCAGCCTTTCAGAAATATCCACTAGGACTGTCCTAGTATGAAATGGCCTTAGATGTGCTTGCATACTCACATTAGCATTTACAGTGTGATTCACAGTCTTAGCATGGTGGTGAACTTTAATGCTTGTTAAAGTAATGGTATACTTAAAAATCAATGCATCAGTTACCTGTATGTGACCGCAATTCACTTTTAGTTTCTTCTTCCTTCGGCTTGTCCTTCAAGCATGAACTAATATCAATAATTTAATCCATCAATAAGACTTTATAGCACTTTTCCTACAGACAGAACTATGTACAAATACAAAACGAATACCCCCCATCTCTCCATAAATATTATTATAAATAAAGGATTCAATAAAACAGGGACTGAGACAATGCTATCATAACGAACCACCATGAGGAAACACCACAGTCAAGAGATGTTAAAATACAAAATAGCAAAAAGACACTAATTAAAAGTGAAGTAATAAAAAGAGCGTTAAAGTCACAAATCATTTATACAAATAAGAAAATAAAATCGATTTGAAAAATATATATATTTTTCAAATGATTGCATGTGTATTTTTTATAGTATAAGTGTTGACTATTAATTGTTGTTTTGTGCAGTACTTTTTGTTGCATTGTGCACATGAGCTGTGCCGTAGAAATAAATAAGGTTTTCTGTTTTCTTTTTTTTAAGTTTATTTATTCTTATCTTCTTTGGCTTCTTCTTCAACTTCATCTTGTTTATATTTTTTTAAATGCAATACAATATAATAGCACTGAGGACAATGTAGTAATGCGTGAAAATGAAAAAGAAAAGTCCTCAAATTGCCAGTTAAGCATTTTTTAGTGTCCTACGCGCCTGAAAATGCTGTACCTTTGTCCCTTTTGCTATTTAAAATAATGTGGTAAATCCAGGTGAATCTTGTGATACTTTATTGAGTTCAGTTTTACACTGTGCCTCTACAATAGTCATCAATGAAAAAATGATATAGTGCACTTTGAGAAAATTGAGTTGAGAAAAGAGGCTTCGCTCGTGATTGTTCGTCTTTTGTCTGTGATTTGTAAAGGTAGGATAGACGTTGCTCTCAGGAGGATTAGAGTTGAGTGTGTGCCAGCTGTAATATGCACAGATGGACAAACACTGCTCAATGCTGTCTTTACTTTAACAGGAATTTACCCATTCAGACCACAGAGGGAGGAGGAGAGTTCAGAGATGCATCTGTCTCTCATTCAGACCAGAGACAGAAGTATGTCAGTATGGCACACATACTATTATCTCACAATATTACATTTCTCGTTGTTTGAAACACCGGAAAAGACCAATGTGTAACTTTTTCACTGACCTGTGGCCTTTGACTTATGCTTTTAAAGGACAATGCACCTTTGGAGCAGAGTTGGTAAATCATGAGCAAAGTGGGCTCAAAGACCAATACAGCTTTAGGGAAAGTAAAGTGCAAAATGAAGATGTTTAAGCAAGAGATGGCACAAAACTGGAACAATGCTATTCAGATAAAATAACCTTTATCCAGATGCAAAGCCTTTCCTGCATTGATGTTACATCTGTTCACTAATCTGGTGTTGTATTCAGTGATAATGGAACATTTATAGATATATATATATATATATATATATGTAGATGTTCGCTGGTGTTTGTCGCTGTTGCTTTATCAGAAAAACAGTGAATAAATTACGAGGCTGCAGGTCCTTTCCTTTTGCCTGCAAATATGAAAATGCCTTTTTTAATTGTATTAACACCCCCTGTGATCTGTGATAAAAAGAATTTGTGTACTGTAATTTTTTTCCAATACAGGTTACTTGGTAACAGTAATATATCAAAAGCAGGCACTGTTTAAAGAGCTTCTGTAAATGTGCTTATACTATAATGCCATTTTTTTCTCTTTTATTGGACACGCTACATGGAAACATTTGTTGGGAAACTAGCCTGCAGGACAAAAATTACAATCAGAGGAATGAGCAAAAATGTCATAAATCATGCAGCTATACTAATCCAAAGCTGTTTTTAACCTCTTAAATCCTGTCAGTGATCACACAGATCCTATGGCAATGAAAAAGTCAATTAGCAACTTTAATCCTCAGTGACCCATGGCTCATGATCATGGGATTTCCGCCTGTAATCACAGAGTCCCAACATTAGATTGTGTTTTTCAACAAAATATATATAAGTCGGATAATAATCTGCGATATCATGTTAATCTGTGTAACTTTGATTTAAAATAATCATCCAGAAAAAGTTCTAACAGGAATTAGATAAACTTCAGCTCACAGCTGGGTTCAAGTCTGTGAGTCCAATGAAGCGTACAGATAATGAAGCTCTGGCACCAATATTCTGGCATGCAGGACTTGCAAATGTGAAGCTGGAGGGACAGGATGGAAAGGAAAATGCCGCTGGCTGTTTGCTTTTGTTTAATATGGTGAAATCAGCCTCCAGATGGGATCTCTGTATGATTACCATATGGGCCCACAGTGATTTATCAGATGTTGCTGGAGGTTTCTCCTGCAGATAAACCACCTGCCAGCAACATACACCCACCACTCTGTCATGAGAAGGATGTGAGAGATTTTTTATGCGATATTCTTATCTTCGTTTCTTTCATATGTTAAAGCGTATGCAAAGAGAAAAAAAAACCTGAGCTTGAACAGGCTGTACAGAGACAGGAAGGATGCTAATGTCAGCATGCAAACAGCAATGCTAACATGCTGATCCTGCGAGCTTTAGTGGAAGCCAACCAGACTTTTCTGTCCTCAACGGGAATGCCCTTTATCATTTAGATAAGTCTTGTCTGGATGAGATGGATCTTCTGTGTTACTCTTAAACTGGAATAGCCATTTACAAAGAGAGGAGGGGGTCTATGATACCAGTTATCAGGTACTCATAAAGCAGTCCTTGGACCTCTACCCAGACAGTCTCACCACCATTAACATTTTGACCTGGCAGTTTCACAATCATTCACACCTCGAGCCATGTGGGTCTTGAGTCATTAAGAGGCCATTAGCCATGTGAGTTAGTGGTGACATTATATATCTGAGACTCCCCATCATTCAGTAACTGAAGAGGCCACTTGTAAGAGGTTAAATGTCCTCAAGAACTTAAAAGAGAAATCCAGTTAGTTTTTACTGAAGCTCTTAGGATCATCATGACATGGGTGGCTGAGAATCATTGTGATGAGTAGCAGGTTTAACATTTACCATTTTCACAATCTTTGTTTGAAGCTATTACAGTGCTAGCATTAGCTAATTAGCAGTAACAACTAGGTAGAGCTGCAGTTGATTAGCATTGCGATTGTTTTCCAACAGTTCTAGACATAAACCATTTTAGAATTCAACCTTTGACCTAAGGTGGTACTTCAGGTAATCTTCTGGGAATCATAAAATTATTACCAAATATTACAGCAGTTTCTCTAGCCAAATATATCAGTCTTTACCAACAGACAGTGCTGTTCCTATAGAGCCAAACAAAATGTATAGAAAAATGCACAAATGCCTGTAATCCATGTCGACATGTGGATTTTTTAAATTTTTTTATTGAAACATTCCTGTTATATATATAGTACTATATACTAGTGACTGATCCATAGACTGTAAATATGCATCTAATGGTTGATTGAAGACAGACCCATGAAAAAAACAATAAAGAACTGTAGCTGTGAGAGCAGTTCCACTCAGACAGTGTGATCAGTTTTGCAGGACAGAAAATCCTCAGCCTCCATTTGCAAAATCATATAATCAAGTTAGAAAAATGGCAAAAGGAAAGCACTTTCAGGGGAGGAAACATTGTCATCCGGTGGTATTGTGTTGTATTTAATCATGTTATGAGGTGCTCTAATTTTATTTTTGTACAACTCTGCACGTTACCAAAGAAACTAAATAAAGTCACCAGCCAGTCATCTTTTGGTGGGTGAAGAAAATAATGAGCTGCTCACGCTTCCTGAGTCATCGCTGCATGCATTTGACAGAGCTGGCGGCTTGCACACCCACTCCTCCGAGCAGCACAGGCTAGTGTGGAAGTACGATAATAAGTGAGACATGACGAAGCGCCTGAGGGAGGTCCTTGGTTATGGCTGCCCCTTAGTTGAAACCCAATTATTTCTGTCTCCTGTCTTTTCAGCAGATCATTTACTCACCTGTTGGCCCTGCTGAGGCTCTCAGGCCGGTGACCAGCCTGCAGGAGCTGACATGCTGGAACATGAGAGCAGGCCTGAGGAAGAGCGACTGTAATGTGAGGGTAGAGGCTACTGACAAACAGGCAAACATGATAAATCTTTCACAAAGGCTGCTTCTTTGAGAAACGGCTTCATGAAAATGAGAAGGAAGGCAGACAGAGAGGAACATGAGCTGAATAAATCGTGCGTCTCTACAGGCTTTAGGCAAGAAGTCCTGAGCAAAAAGCATCCACACTCCTCACTGGTGTATTTGCAGTACAGTCATTCAGCAAAATGAATTATCCACGATTCGCCTGGTTCCTGTATTGGAGCCTTGTAAGTTCTTTTTGCCGGTTCAAGCAAATTCCTCAACGAAGCCAAAAAGTCAGACAGATTTTGTGACAATAGTGATAGCAGCAGGTCTTTACAATGTTATGCAACAGGTGCAAAGGAAAGCATTGACAAGAGAACAAGCAGCTTAATTAGACAACTTTACAGCAAATGGTGTACTTTGGATATGCAGTTATGCATGCTGGGAACACTAGAGTATTCTCCATGTGGCTTAGATGTCAGAAAAACCTCATGTGGCAATGATCAGACAAGTTTTTCATGAACAGAACGAAATGTTTCATTTTATAGTCCATTGATTTAGTTTTCAAAGTGAAGGGGACTTCAAGCCTTGTACATATTCAGCATTTATAGTGGCTCAAATCATATTCCAAAACCTTATAAAAACACGTGTACTGGAAAATTATTGTATATTAATGGCATACTTCATTTTTCTGTATTTTTGATGTCCCAATGTGCTTTTTATATATCATTTTACAGTGTTGAGCCAACAAAGGAGTCTTGGACACTGAGCTTTATCTATTAGCATCTTTGACACAGAGCTCTGAGAGTAACCAGTTTGAAACAGTAAAGTCTGCGGCCTGTAAACTGATGTTATTGACCTCATGGCAGAGCTCATGTACAGGCTGAGGGCAACCAAAGACAATCCTCTGTCCTCTGCTCTTGTCACCGGAAGACAGAAAGACATTCTGACCTCTCAGATCATCTTGTAGTACCACTGGTCGTTCTGCCAATAGGAGTGCAGATCTTGCATTTCACAGCAGACCTTCCGGTGAGTTCGATACTTTGGATGCTGACAGTTGAGGGCAGTTGTAGCTCTGAGTGTAGCTCTCCTTCACTCTGTCTTCCATTTTGAGTCCCCTCATCTCTGCCTGCTGAACCGTCCACACTGAGAGAGTGTAAAGGGAGCCACCATCGCTCTTCCTGTGACTGTCTAACGAGATTCTCTATCTCCGACACCCAGCTCTGTCACCCAGAACAAAGCCTCGTCTCAGGCAGAATGGCGAGCAGACTGACGGCTCCACAGAGACTGGATGGAGAAGTGCGAGCTGGTTGGGGAGGAGGTAAAGTGTCTGTGCCAGAGGGATTTAATTCCTGACCTGACAGGTCCCTTTTTTTCAGGTGGGCAGATGGATTTTTTCCCTCTTGAAGCACAGTTCCAGCAAGCAGTGAAAAGACAGGGTGTTATTTTAATAGTGTGTGACAGGTCATCTCTGGAGTGTGCTTCAATTTAACATGTCAGCTGGTGCGAAAAGCATCCTGATGTATTCCTTCACAAAATATGGAAAATATTTAAGAAACAACAATTTTTTCCCCTTACAGAGATTAATGGAAAAGCTTGTAATTCATGTTCCATGCATCACAGTCATTGAACAACTCTGACATAGGAGATAAAAGCGTACTGCAGGAATGCATTTAAGATAACAGACGCCCAACTTTTCTTTAAAGTGTTCCATTCCGATTATAATCCCTAGAATGACACGCGGCATTTAATAACAGAATTAGCACCCATCAATGACTTTAACTGCAGACTTGTGTGGTTTTATCTGTTTCCACAGCCGAGGGGGTTTTAGCTCATGTGAACATATGCCAGATGGGCATAGAATGAGTCCGCAGTATGACCTGAGGGCCGTTCATCTCATGCCATCATTTCTCTTTCATCAGTTGCTCAATCTGCCATATTTGTTCTTGCTTTTGAACTGCAGCAGAGTCTAAACTCAACTGTAGCAAAAGCCTCCAATGGAAAAGTGGCCAAGGTGTCGCTGCTTTGATGCTTTTCTGTGTTGCAAGCCACAGATCTGCAGCCAGATAAGAGAATTCAAGAATAGAGCAAAACTGATGTCTCACGCTACATTAATTTTAGAATTACATACTATTAAAAGAGTTTGTTTTTTTGATTTTCAGTTAACTTATTCAAGATAAAATGCCAACAAGATCTATGAGCTGCAGTCTGATCTGAAGATACTTCAGTCAGTAAACAACTTATTAACAAAATTAGAATTCTCAACTCTCTTAAAACGGATGATTCATAGGTTATAAACAAAATTAAAACAGAGGAGGTTCTTTAGACCTAGTACGAACTAAACCACTGGATCCTATATATACCATAATACAATAGATGCCCCCTTTTCATTAGACCATCCGTCTGGTAAATTTGCCTTTGCCAAGTTGTAACTCAGATTTTCTGTCAGAAATTTTCAGCCTCCAAGTCCAAGCTGTGGATGACATCACTGGGATTATTTTCTCAGACTTGACAAAGCTCTTCCAGAGTTACAAAACAATACACAGCTGTTTTTCGGAGGTTTGGCAGCATTACACGATGGATGAACTGACGGTAAATAAGTGGAGTCTTTATGTATTAACAATGTAAGGCAAACATGTTCATGCAGAAACAATTAGGTGTTGCCCCAACCCAAATCTGATAGAAAAATATCTTCAAGTCGTAACCGGTGTGATACCTCCACACACAGTGAGTGTCACAGGTTGTTGGTGGTGGAAATGAAATAGTATTAGCAGATATGTTGTTGCTCTGAACTACACCTGCTAGAGGCCCTGTGTGAACGACACATTAACTTGGAACTAGTGACCACAAACATGGAAAAGACAGGTTACTATGCAAGCAGTAGATCTGCAGGAAGATGACCCCAAAAATATCCTCTTTCATGCCTTTCAGTGACTTCCTCTGGGAAACATTTATAACATCCAGATTGTAATACGAGTACCACCTCTTTGTCTGTTTACGTTGCAACCTTCATAATTGGCCTCCGGGGATAAATAAAGATTTTCCTGATTCTGATTCTGAGATAAAGTGAACTCAGAGAAAAAGGTCAAGCATTGTTTTTAAGCTTTGTGCTGGCGACAGCCTTCCGTCTGTACATGTGTCCGTCCCATTGCTGTGAACAAGACGCCTCCTAAATGCCTTAACAGAACGACCACAAGTCCATTTTGGACTCAAAAGACCTCAAAAAAACACAATTTTGGCCAAAACTGACTAATTCATTGACTAATTCTGAAAAAAAATTACATGAATAATGGAATAAAATGTTAAAATGATGACAGTTTAAAAAGGTCAAAGGTCAACTTTGCCATGACATCATAATGCTTCACAAAAACACTTTTCTGGCAGTTAGCTGAAACCATAAGTAAAAATCAGAAGGGCAGATTGTAACCTCCATGTTTGATTGGATACTGATGTGATGACACTTATCTTGGGCGTCCACAAATTAAATCCCTTTAAATTCTTCACGACATATATGATGTGAATTTAAAGAGACATAGGTGTAACCTGTATATCTTCAGTAGGCAAACAGCAGTCAGTAGTTTTTCACACAGAGAACAAGTTTATTCATCCGAACAGCATAAAAACTCAATCTTCAAAATCAAAATTCAAAAACTAAGGACTTGCGACTGATGACAGAAGCTGTACAGGCGGATATAGAACATCCAGCAGCAGACTGGACATCCAAACAAAATCAAGAAAAAAAAACAGCAAGGAACCTTTCAGAGATCCATGAGAATTACCAGAGACTGCAGACATACAGGAAATAGGAGCTAATTTTATATATTATCTCATAAGTCTTGCACTCCCTCTGATATAGAAGGAAAAGACGGAGCTGTGAGATGAATTCAGTGCTATGTATTATGTAGCAGGCAGCTACAGTGACAGTGAGTGCTCTCTCAGCTGCATGTGGCGGCTCAGCAGCATTCACTGCAGCTAGATAGATTGCCACAGGAACTAGTTCACTCAACTCCCTCACTGACTGCTGCCAAGGCTGATTGGGACGAGCTCTGATTGTGATAATGACTGCAGCCAATGCTGTGCTTCAGTTGTTATGATTCTGGATGTGACACACTAGTTTATAGTAGGGGAAAGTACTTGCAGGGCTGTGCAAATTCTTGTTGTTAATGTTCAGGTGCTGAGTTCTAAGGCTGGTTTCATGCATTATAGAATAAAAACTGCCTCCAAAGCGAACACCGGTAATAAAACATCGTGGTGTGGTGACAAAATCCCACAGCACTGAGTGTGATTTGAGGCCTTGATACACAGAATGTAGAGCCTGTATCCCACAGGCAGCAGCTGTCTTTTCATCCATCGCAGTTAATCATTGCCAGCATGCAGATTTAATATTTCCCTAAATTCCTTATGTCCTCCCTTCTTTTCAGATGAAATAGAAATCAATGTAAATATACTCTTGGCCACTACACCTTGTCTTTGCTTTAAGATGTGTGCATGAATAACAGAAGTAAAGACATTTGCAGTTCAAGCACCCTCATACAGCCAACTCCATTATTCTCCAAGGTGAAATTGCTGTGGGTCAGAATAGTAAACACTCTGCGATGGTAAATAACGTTAGTGTGCAGTTCCAGAGCTCACTATGAGTAGAGGTACTGGACAAATTCAAAATCTCACATTTCACACAGTCCTGCTGAATCTCTAATGCCACACAAAATCACCTACGTGGTCTTTCATTCATAACTTTCCCTGCAGAATCTGTGGTGACAGTGTGTCGCTGCAGAGTTACAGGCTGCATGTGAATATCAGCTATTTGGAGCTCGTAGCCCGCCATGTCCATCTGCTGAAAGATATGTCTACTGTTGGCTTTGGAGTGCAGCCAGGAATCAATCCTCATCACCTCGGGCTGTCCACAGCTGGTGGTTAGTTGTATAAAGCCAATTCCACTGTAAAGAAATGATGGACACTGAAGTATAAAGCTTTTAATAAAATAGATAAAGCCTACAGAATACTGGTGACGTGAAAAAGATATAAACAGAAGATAAAGATTACAAAATATTATTGCCTGCTACATAGAAAATTGATTTCTGTTTTGTTGTGTTCAAAAGCTGAATGGTGTCAGTGTAAATCTTCATCATACTGATTTTGAGGCCAAGAGTGCTGCTGCAGTCTTCAGAGGATACAGTGTGTTTGACGATTACTGGGATGTTTGCCTAACAGAGCAATGCTGCCCTCCTCTGTTTGTTAGTGTACGTGCATTAAAATGTCAGAAGAATGACTCAGAGCAAAGCAGATGGATCTTTCTCCTTTACTTTAATAATGTATGACAAGAACTCTGTAATAGGAAAATCAAATTTATTTGTTTCCTATAAAGAATCCCACTTTGTGGTTACAGGTGGTGCGACTGAAAAGTGGTTTACTTCTGCAAGCAGCATCAAAGTGGTTTGTGACTAAACCTACAAAAACTGTGGGGTTAAAGTAAAGACAAGACCGAAAATATCAGCTCTGGATGGATTGTAAAAATATAAACAATAATAAACAACATTAACTATACAAATGGTCTTCTTTTCTGACATAAAAAGTAAATAAAATCAAATTTCTATTGTTCTGGATAGAAAAAGATTTACATTTATTAAATGGTGCACAAATAATTTTTGAGTTGTTCAACTGGTAACCATTTCTAGATCACTGAATTTATCCGGTGTGGCTTTGAAGAACAATGATCAGACAGTGTGACCAGAACACAGACACTCCTTTGACCAGAGACTGTAAATGGCCATCTTAAAATGCAGATTTAGGCAAATAACACAATGACAAGCGAAAGACGAGAACTGCTTGTTGCCATGCTGGCTGCTGGTGTGTCAGTTAGAGCTGCAGTCAGGCACATAAATGTCCACAGCTTCACAATTTGTCATCAAAGAAATCGGTTCAGGTAAGATGGTAAGACAGACAATTTCCAGTTCAAGTCCTGTCCCCCAAAGTATCTGAGTCAGCATCCACAACCTCATTAACAATAAGCATTGCAGATGTGTGAGATAGTAAGGAAACCCTCTGAAAAGTACACATAGAAAATTTAAAAACTAAAAACTGAACTTCATAACTATACAGAGGTAAACACAATACATACATAAAAGCTAGATTTAAATAGTTTAAGTACCACTAAACTCAAAAATGTTACTTCTCTTGATGTTTGAACTTCACTGTACAGAACGATATTCAGAGTTTCACACTAGAAAGTTGTTTCCAAATTCACCTTCTGAAACAGGAACATTTCCCACTTAAACACTTTAAAGCATGATTAATGTCATCACAGCTAATTTGGAGGCCAGATCTAATTCAAGGCAACTCATATAAGTGCATTGTGGAGACGCGAAGCCTGATCAAACACAACATTAAACCAGCTGCCCAGTGTTGTCTAAGTCCCTGTCATGCCACCACAACAGCTCTGCCTAAGCATACAGCTCACATTGTTGAGCACTGTGGCAATTAGCAGTAATAAATCTTAATGCAGAGTGACAAATGCTGACATATTTACACAAAAAATCTTACCATTGACTAAGAGTGGCAGAAACGTTTCCTCCATAAGCGATTTTGTGTAGTGAGTAAGAAGATATGATTTATTCCTCTAGGGTTAGTCCTACAGTTAGGAGTCTAGTTTGGACACATGATTTAAAAGTCAGCTATTTTGATATTTGTGCCATTAATAGAAGAGATGCAATAAGAAATATTTTTGACTCTGGGGAAGATCATGTATTTGGGCCTATCTACACTAAGAACTAATTTATACCTATTGATCATAACTTGGAACTGAGCACAGCAGTCCTGAAGGGCCCTGACAGCAGAAAGTACAGCAAGCACATTACAGTACAAAATTATATCGGCAGTTATTGCTAGTGTAAGTTCCAAAAGGTATGATTATCACTGTGCAAAAAAATTTAAAAAATCATATCTCAGTACTGCTTAGTTGGGTCCGTGTATTTATCTGGCAATTGGATTTTCCGTTCTGAAACGGGTATTGAAAAACAAAAAACGAGTGGTTATTTGATTTTCATTTTAAAATACAAAAATTAAAATTGAAATACAAAGCGTTTTTCCTTTTCATGATCAAAAAGGGATATACGAAATTTTTAAAAATGCTTTAATTTTCATTTTATATTTAAAATAACAAAAAAATAAAATCAGTAGAGACAGAAACGAAAAGGGGCAGTTTTTTATATTTTCTGAGACCGGATGTGGTCATCAGCAAGTGTGGAGCCAAACGACAACAAGATTCTCAGAGGGCGGAGCCAGAGAGCAGCGATTGGTCAGACCAAAGATAGAAGACAGCGCGCTAGCGTATCCAGTCTTCTATATATCTATGGTCTGCACGTCTGGTAGCATCTCTGGCTGCTGTTGACCTTGTTTTTGGAGTAAAACACGGTAAGAAGATAAATACTTCTAACCAGTAGCGTTGTTTTGTTGTACGTTAAGTCAGCGACTTGTGAAGAGTTGTGTTTTGTCGTGTTTGAGCAGTTGGTCCGGACGCGTTAGCTAGCTAAGCGGCTAAGTTAGCTAGCAGGCTAATTAACACAGGTGGCTAACTTACCGCTGAACACCTGTGTTAGTTGCTGCCACAGTTGTCCGTCATTATTAGGCTGAACTTCTCAACCTGTATTTCTCTGCTGTGTATTTTAGCTTTTAAAAAAGTTATTTTACTTTAAGGTTAACTGAAGCCCGTTCAGCTGCACTGAAGTTTAACATTCAGCTGGTTTGAATTAAACCGCTTAACTTAACATTGCGCAACATTACCTCTCTGAATCTCCATAATTTCATTAAATTCCTTCTCTCTTCCACTGCTCAAGTTCAATCCAGTATATAAAATGACATTAATAGTGAATAAACTAACATCCAGCCATTGTATTTATTTATTATTGCATGTATTTGTAGTAAAACATGAGTTGAAACATCCTACTTTTGGATCTAGAACTGCACAAGCCGTTCATTTTCAGTCACCTGACGAGATAAACTCCCCTTTTTATGTGAGGCTGAAGCAGAAAGTTTGAGTTAATAAAGAAAGTTGTTTATAATTTGCGATACCTGTTATCTCTGACTGCTGATGCTTTAGTTTTTGTTGAGCCGATTTACACGTAGAAACTTTGTTCAGGAAGATTTCTCAGTAGCTCAGAGGACAGGCTGCTTTTTACACAACCTTGTAAGAGAATGTCTGTCAATGCTTTCAGCAGAATTTAGAAACACAACACTTCCTAAACAGATATTTTGAGGCCATGAGTTTGAACATTTGAGAGTATATCAGTGTGTTTGTTTGTGGTCTTTCTGTTTCTAGGTGGAAGTTGAATTAGTGAGGATGACTCCTGCTCCTGTCATCTCTAAGCTCCTCACACATCTTTACCTGCACATGAGGAAAATCACTCCTGTAGAATGCAGGTATGTTTGTCATTATTATAAAAAGATGTTGCCTGGTGACCTGTCAGAAACCCATTATACAGAGTCAGCCAAAATACTGTTTACACACATCAGGAAAAGAAAAACTTGAATAAATATTTCAATACCAAATTTATTCAGACATCATGAGATTAATAAAAGTTATCTTTGGCCTCTACAATTACAAGAGGTGCTCAAAGTGGAGGCCACTGGCTTCCAGACATTTCTGTTGTAGACGTCACTTGTTGATGCTCCATTCATGAGGGTAGCGTTTCTGTTGGGAAAACATCGTACAACAGGACACAGAGTTATCATGATTTGATCAAACTTAGAAAGAGGAATCTATATGTGTAGAAGTACTTATACAAATGAAATTTTCTTTTCCTGATGTGTGTACATTATTTTGGCTGACTCTGAACTTAATGAGAACAAAACTGTCATTTAATTGTTGCTCTGGAAGCTTCTTTAGTGAAAACCAGCTGGTGTTCTGCTTTGAAACAAACTGCTGTTGAGGTCTGTGTTTTTAGGTTTAACCCCACAGTTTCTGAATGAACTGATAGTTGTTTTTTCCTGATCAATGTGGGCGTTATAATTGATGGTAACATTTACTGATTATATAATCAGCATGACAATATAACAGTATAACATTATGACCATCTGACTAATACTGTGTTGGTCCCTTTATGCTGCTAAAACTCCTCTGACCCAGTGGTTCATCAGAACCTCTGGGGATGTCCTGTGGATCCTGTGGATCCTGTGGGTTGCAGGGTGGGTCCTACCTAGACCAGGCTGATCCTGGACCATCCCACAGATGCTCAATGAGATCTGGATGTGGGGAGTGTGGAACCCAGGTGAACAGCTTAGCTCTGTCGTGTTCCTCGGACCACTCCTGTAGTAGCAGTTTTAGTTTGTCCTGCTGAGGGTGGCAGCTGGCATCAAGGACTGCTGTTGCCATGGAGACTAGGGGGTTGTTTGTCCTGCAGTGTTTAGGTGGTGGTACATGTCAAACATTCACATGAATGTCAAGGTTTCCCAGCAGAACGTTGCATTAGAACAAGATGATGGATGTTGTTCTCTTCAGCTGTCAGTGGTCAGAATGTTGTGGCTGATCGGTGGATCTGTCTGCCTTTACTCTGACATCCAGAGTTATACAAAAGTGTAGTATGTGTGCAGTGCAGAAGAGATTTACTTCATTGTATGCAGTTTTTTTTTTTTTTAAGGAAGAGCATTTTTTTTATCCACCTGAAGAAGACCTAATCTTTCCCTTCAAAGGATAGTTAATTGTTACTACGGCTTCCATAGTCATCCCATCAGAGAAAATCATATCCATATACAGATTTTTATTAATTCCAGGGCTGGTTCAGTAAAGATTATAATAATAAGTACATCAGATAATTCTTGGTCGCAGTTGGAATTTTGCAGACTGAGAGATGGTTGAGAAGGTTTGCAGTTCTTGTTTTAGCAAAATATGTTATAACAGAAGATCTTTATTGTCATTGTACACGAAATTATCTGCAAACCAGCAAAGTGCATCAGTCTGAGGTATCTAAAAATAAATAAGGAAAGAAAAATGCTTCTAAAGCCAATAATAAACAGAATATTTTGAGGGAATATTCTAAAAAGGAAAGAAAAGCTCCATTCTCACTCCTCTCAGGATAAACTGTCATTAAAATTGACTTTAAATTTAGCTTCAACACGAGATAAAAACATTTACTTTCATTACTGATGTTGTCAAGTTTTAATAAAGTTCATGCTACTTTTATAAAATGATGAAAGTGAACAAATTGTATTTCTGTGATCTGTGTTTGATTTCTGTCTTTTCTCCTGTCATCCAGATGTTCAGAGGGAGATGATGCCACATCTGGTCCAGCTGATGGAAGGTCTTGAAGTTCTCTGACTGGCCTCGACTGAAGATGGTCGTCTCACTGGATTTAAGGTTCAGATGCTCAGTAACAAACACCACCAATGTGGCAACAGGTAAACTTTAGGTTTATTAAATGTTGCTATGAAGGTTTCGCTGTTTTTCTTTGTGAATGCAATGTGCTCCAACTGAAACTTGAATTAGAACTTAGAAGTAAATCCTTCCATCTGAAATGATTTAGTTGCATTAATAACCTCATAACATTCTAATTTTTATTCCAGTCTTAGTTGGAAATAGAATCTCTGTATTGATTCAGGTAAAAACTGAACTTCACAGCATGTTGGAGCAAAACAACCAGATGAAAACTGTGATGGTGTTGGATTGTCAGACCGTAATGTTGCAGCTCAAAGCAGCTTTTCTAGCTCAGTTCATTCTGACATTCAGCTATGAATCAACACAGCAGATGGTGATTCATGCTGTGGAAGTCTCACATCTCCTGATTTAATGGAGCTGCTTTTTACTTTTTACACTGTTTATTCACCAACACTTTATTTAATAAAAGTCCCATCTAGTTTTCATGAGGAATGTGATGTTTTAATTTCTCTGTGAATAACTGCAGTCTAATGCAACAGCTGGAATTGTAACATCTGTCCTGATATTGATCATGAAGTATTGATCAGAATACTTATGGTTAGCAGTCATCCCTGAAGTTTTACATTAAAATCTTTACTTGTGTTGTGAACTTTGGTAAGAAGCAGAAACTTTCGCGTTGCCATGGATACATGAGTGTTAAATTCTGTCCATGTTTCCATTGTGGGAAATTCAGTCCAGCAGATGTTTGTTTTTACTTCCAGCTACCATTCAGTCTGAGATATTAAGAATAAATAAATATGCATAATGTGGAAATGAACAGATTTTATTTTTATTTATTCCTACAGCTGTTGCAGGGAATGTACTAGAATGTGGAGGAATTTAGTCTCATCCTCATTGACAATAAATATTATCTGAAAGTCGGGTTATTGTTGTTTATCAGCACAATACAAAAAGATTAATGTTAGAAATATTCCAGTTAAGACTCTAGAATATCATGATTTATGTAAATTTACCTCAATAATATAAATGTTCAGGTTAAGATTGTACAGTGATATTTATTATGTAAGTTTAGCTGATTAAAGTTTATGACCCTGCACTACAATATTATTTATTAATTCAGTTTATATCATTATTGTAATATTTAGGGTCAGACCCTACAGTATTGAGATTAAGAAATCAAATATTCTATAAAATGTAAATAGACTGAACTCATTTGGATATATTTAAGTGAGACTCTTCAATATTATTTGACACAAATCTATCTAAATCAAAATTTTAAAAATTTTCATGCCAAACATTTACTGGACTGATTTAAATATTAAAATCACTCCTTTCTAATCCTCTGCTGTACGTTCAAACCTGAGGCCTTAAATAGAAACACACAAGTATCTGATTGAAGGAACTTCTGCAGAGTCCTGGTTCCAGAACATGATGATAGAATTATAGAAAAACTAAGCTGCCTGAGAGTTTACAGGTTTTTATGTTAGATTTCTTCAGTAATTTAATGAGCGTTATCAGCAATAATCAAGTGTTCATTTGATGAACTTCATTTCCTAAAACATCCAGAATTGGAGCTCATATCTTTGGCAGCTGTAAAGTTTCTTCTCCTTCAAAGTTCACAACACAATGAATGAATTCCTGAAACACTCTCAATGCTGGAGAGCGTTTGTGATGCTGAAGCAGTGACCAGTTTTTCTGTTTCTTCTCTGGAGATGCACAATGAGGGACGTCTGCAGAGACTGAGAAAGAGTCTCACCACATCCTGACATGAGGAAAAAGACTTTATTGAAGACTACAATGAGAAAAACTATCAGACAGCAGACGGCTGCATTCAAGGTGAGCTCTGAACATTTGATCTGGAACAGGAATTCAATAACGGCAGCATGAGCTTCATTTCAGTCTGTAGCTGCTGAATTCATGGATGAATCATCTGGCACTAGAGAAGAAGACCATCAAACATCCACGTCAGCTGATGGAGGTCCAAGAGTCTCACCAAACAAACAACCTACAGAGTGAAGACCTCGAATCTGATTGGACGGCCTCCTATTCAGCCACATGTGTGAACAAATGCCTCTAAGCTGATTTGTTTTCTAAAATAAATCTAGTTTGAGTCCTAATCTATGCCTGTATGTTTGCTTCTTTACACCGCTGTTAACAGTTTAGGCTGTTAGATTGTTCCAGATAAGACAAGTAAAAGATACTTCAGAGTCGTTCTACCACGAGCCTGACAGGAAGAACTCCAACAGCTACTGAATGTTCCTGTGGTCCCCTCAAGGCTACAGGAGGAGTCCTACGAGGACGAGCCGGTCCACCTGATGGTGGCCAGTCGCTGCGGTTCAAAGCTAACACCGACTACATGGACTTCTACTGGACCACACGGAGGCCTTCAAACCGGACCAACAAGTTCACCGACTCCCCGACTCGTGGGTCTGAGGACGCCGCCGAGCCTCGGTCCAGCCGGCCTCCTGTCTGTGGGTGTTTGAGTGCTGAGAGGTTTGTGGATGTAAGTGAACGTGTCTGTGTTGAAACAGCAGCTTTGGACTCACTAACGCTGGTAAAAACCAAGAGCTCCTTTATTTGTGACTTCCACTGAAAAAACTGATGAAAATATGTTTGCCACAGTTCTGACTGATAACAGATTATTAAATAATGAAAATAATTGTTTAAATATTCCTTTAAACAATCCTTTTAGGTCTACATTTCCTTTACACTGACTTCTTGGTATATGTACAAGTATTTTGGGTGGAATATACCATTAAGCCCGATGTTCAAGGGTTCTTCTGGGAATATACCATTAAACCAGCCTTTTAGGTAAATGTTCCAGGATGTTGGGTAGAATATATCATTAGATCAACCTTTTAGGTCTACATTGGAAGATTTCAGAGTAGAATATTACTCCAAACCATCCTTTAGGTCTACATTTAAGGTGGAATACTCCTTTACACCAAGATTTTTTGGTCTACATTGAAAGATTTTAGGTGAAATATTCCTTTGAACGAACTTTTGAAGTTTATGTTCAAGGATGTTGGGTGGAATATACCATCAGACCAACCTCCAAGGTCTACAGTAGTGAATTTAAGGTAGAATATACCATTAAACTCACCTTTTAGGTCTACATTGGAGGATTTTAGGTGGAATTTTTTCTCCAAACCGTCTTTTAGTTTGCATTTACGAATGTTTAGGATGGTATATTCTTCCGAACCAACTTCTCAGGTCTACATTTCAGGTGGAATATTCCTCCATACTAACTTTTTTGGTCTACACTGAAGGATTTTTTCTAAACCACCCTTTCAGTTCTATATTTGAGGTTTTAGGTGGAATATTCCTTTTAACCAGCCCCTCAGGTCTCTTTGAGGATTTTGGATGGAATACTCGGTTAAACCAACATTTTAGGTGCATGTCGAAGGATTTTTGGTGGAATGTTCCTTTAAGGTGGATGTGTGAGGACCTTGTAGGTGGAATACTTCCTGAAACCAACCTTTAAGGTCAACATTCAAAGATTTAAGGTGAAATATTCCTTTAAATCAACCTAAATTTCATGTTTTGATCATTATCAAGTGCGAAACCTCAATCCAGACTCCTCATAATGACGTTTGAGATTTATGCTGCTGTTATTTGTTTCGTCCAGACTAAATGACAGAAATCCACAACTGTAATTTTATTTCAGGACTCGGTTATTAAATGTCAAAACAATCCATGTGACTCTAAAAACTCAACAGCTGTACAAACTCTGAGATTAAACTCTCCACAAGGATCTAAAATAAGTTGGACTTCTACATGAGAGCTTTAATTATTCTTCATCTACTTCCTGAAAAATTTGGTCAATAAAAAAGACAAAAACTAACATTTTCAGTTGAACTAAAGACAGACTGTAATTTTTCTGCTCACATGTTGTGTTGTTGTAAATGTACTCTTTCAAATAAATAGCCACCTAACCCCCTGGATACCAGTGTTTGTCCTGTTTTTGTGTTGCTCCTCGGCGACCCCAGACAGCCGGGTTGTAATGTTTTTTGAGCAACACACCATACTATGACGTTTTTACAATGATGGTTCTACTATGAAACCAGTTTGACATGTTCAGGTGTTCTTTGTGTGAAAACTCAGAGATTTCAGGTGTCAGAAGGTGGTTTTCAACTTTCTTTGTTAACTTTCTGCTTCAACTTTAAACTAAATTTCCTTCACTAACCCAGCCCTCTGGACTTCCAGTAAGCTGTGTTCCTATTGGCTGTCCAGGTGGCTGCTCGGTGTTATCAGGAACACCTGAGCAGCTCAGTGTCTTCCTGCTTTATTTAGCTACAGTCAAACATTTCCTCTGCTTCTCTTCACCACAGAACCGGGTTTGACTCCGTTGCTTCAGTTTGTTCTGTAGGCGTTGGCTTGCAGCTTCCAGCAGTAAAATTGTCTTTAATGTGTTTCTTGGTGTTTTTTAGGGCTTTGTACTGGATAGTTGTCTTGGTAAATGTGGTTCTTTAGCCACAGTTAGCACATGGTGCTAATGTGTGCAGTGATTAGTGGATTTGGCACAGCTGAGTTGTGTCTTTGTCTTGGCTGTAGTGAGTCTTTAGAGGTTTTTGATCAGACACAATCTGTATTCTTGTTTGAGAACCAACGTTGGTTGTCCAGAAGGTAAGAGTTCCTGTCCTGATTCTCTGTTCTCAGAGGTTCTCTGGTAGGCTGCAGGAGACTTTAGCATTTGGGTTGTGCTAGTTTGGTTTTTGTATGGTTTCATTTGGACGACTATCTTGAGGCCCCTCCATGTGGTTTAGTGAGGTTTTCTGCAACAGTTCTACAAAGCAACCTGCAGCAGAAGAGACTTTGAGAGTTTTTAGGAAGTTCTGGAGAGCAGACTTTAGAGCAGCAGAAACATTTGTCAGCAGTTTGAGCAGGAGAAGGGGAGCTTCAGAGTAGAAATGAGGAGAAGGAAACCTTCTTGACCCATGTTGTGAGGTTCTGTACCAAGAGTTTGAGCAGGTTGTGAAGAGTCTGTAGTTCTTTGGTCTGAAAGCACAAGAAGAGTCGACTCATTAAAGGAGAAAACAGGAGATATTGTTGGTTCTTCTGTCGTTCTGCAGTTTCCAGTTTCCTTCGACTGAATATCAAGTTTATATTTTAAATGATTTCCCATGTGAGCCCAAGAAGACTTCAATAAACTCCCTCCATCCCCTGGACACAACATATTTTATTACGATAAATCTTTTTTTTTTTTTTTTTTTAATGCTTTTGAGTTTTAATTATAGTTTTAGCATAGTTTTTTTCTCCTTGCTTGTTTAGTTTTGTCATCTGTGTGAAAGGTGCTAAACAAATAAAGTTGAATTGATAAACTGAATAATTGACTAACTCATGATTGTGACAGAAGTATTTTCATTGTGATTTAAGAGTTTGTTTAAATTTAAAGGTTGGGGTTAAAATCTTGGCAGAAAAAAAGATTAAAGAAATAAACTACATTAAAAAAGCAATTAAATAAAAGGAAAAAACATTTAATACAATAAAACTTTTAAAAAGAAAATTAAACATTAAGTCATATTAAATGGACAAAATATTTAATTAGATAATTAAACAGAATATACAAAACGTAATTATGAAATTAAAGTTTTTTTTAACAAAAATATTAAACATTAAAGATGAAATATTTTAGATTATTAAACATTTAAAAAATACAATTAAACAAGAAGAATATTAAACATTTAAAAAAAATGCAAAATATTTAATTATATTATTAAACCTTTAAAAAGACAAAACATTTAATTAAAAAATTAAATGTTTAATTAGAAAATTAAATCTTAAAGACAATAAAACTTTAAATAGGAATTAAACAGAAAATACAATGAAGCATTTAAAAAGAAAATTAAACATTAAAAGGTGGTAAAACATTTAAAGAGAAACACCTTAAACATTTAATGGAAAAATTAAACATTGGGGAAAAAAATTAATTTTTTCAAATAAGCCGATAAAACATTTGAAAAAACAACAAACATTAAAAAGACAAAACATTTCAAGATCAAATCAGACATTAGAAAAGAATAAAAGGTGAGAAAAGAGCAAAACTAAACATTTAAGAAGAATCAAACTAAAGACACAACATTTGAAAAGACACCAGTTAGACTTTAGAAGATCAAATTATCATCATCAATCATTTCCTCTTTCTATGTTCTTGGTTTGATTGTGGACAGATTTACTAACAACTCATTTCAGAAAACTGCTTTCCAGATAAAGTCTACTAGTAGTTGAAGGCATGGATCAAACTAATGTTACCTTCTGATCTCCACAAACTTTACTGTTCAGTGAAGAGAATCAAAGTTTGTTGAGGATTTCTAAAAAACCCACAGGTGAAGGTCTGAGAAGAACTCAGATGGATGATCTAAATGTGAAATCAAGACTCATGGTCACAAGGTTTAAGGCTTCTGTTAACCAGAAAGTTCAAACTAACAGAGAAGTACTGAGAAACTTTTAAGATTTCAGTCCTCAGACTGTCTGAAGGTTCAAACTAACAGAGAAGTACTCAAGAACTTTTAGGATTTCAGTCCTCAGACTGTGGAAAGGTTGAAACTAACAGAGAACTACTGTGGGACTTAGAAAATTTCAGCCCTCAGACTGTCTGAAGGTTCAAACTAACAGAGAACTACTCAGGAACTTGGAAGATATCAGTCCTTGGACTGTGTGAAAGTTCAATCTAACAGAGAACTACTGTGGGACTTAGAAAATTTCAGCCCTCAGACTGTGTGAAAGCTCAGGTCCTGAGGACTTGGGAGGTGTGGAGGCTTGGAAAGTCTGGGAACTCAAGGTTCAACCCTCCAGCACAAAGGCTGAAGTCCAGCCTCCTGAGAAAAACGGTCGAGTCGAGACTCGAGCTAAAAAAAAACTCGAAAATGACAAAAAATAGATGATAAATGCGCAAAAAAAAGAAGTTTTAGTATCTGAGCGAATAGCTCAGGGGGATAAGAAGTGGACTACCAAGTGGAAGGTCGCAGGTTCAAGACCCGCCACCGGCCCTTTTCTTTCTTTGTCTTTGCCAGGATTTTGAGAAAAATTTAAGAAGGGTCTGGTCTTGAACCAGCGACCTGCAGCTCCATAGGCAAATCCTTAACTCACTGAGCTACAGATCAGACAAAAAGAAATAATTTCGTCGTCCCTTTGGCATCGTAGTTCCTCCAGTGACCACATGGGTGGAGCTGAGGCGGAGTCTGGGTGGAGTCAGGGCGGGGAGTAGGCGGGGAGGTGGGTGGCGGCCTCCCCCCTCTACTCCCCCACCACCCACCACACCTTCCCCCACCTCACGAGTTCTTCGAGTCGCCACGAGTTCTTCGAGTCTCCACGGGTTTTCCCCAGTTTCTGGAGTTTCCACCAGGTCAGAGGCAGAACAACTTGTCATGAAGAGGTGTTGAAGTCAGCCAGGATGGACTGACTTTTTACAGCCACTGGATGGAAGACCACTAGAAGAGCAGGTCTTTAACCACCATCCAGATAATGCGTGGAGTTGGTCAACTTTTATCAACCTCCATCCAGATGTTCAACTTGATATCTTTGAGATTTTTAGCACCACAAACCTTTAGTATCACCCTTTATTATCAATTATTAGGACTTTAATGGAATCCACCAGCAGATTTACTTTTTGTTGACAAACTTTATTCTTGTCGTCATGGGAATGCAGTATTTAAAACTGTTCCTTCTATTTGACCTCGTGTTTATTAGTTTTAGTGGAGAAAGTTACTTTAGTTGTCCATTAGTCTCTTAAAAACCAAATAATAAATTGGAATTGTCAAGATGTTTAAATTTCTTACTTTGTCATATTTTAAATATGACAAAAAAATAGAAATAAAGCGTCTTGAGACAATTTGACCTGTAACTGGCGTTATATAAATAAAATTGAATTTTAAACTGTATGTATCTTGTAATGTTGGAAAACACATTTTCTTTGTCCATTAATCTGTTGATTGTTTGGTCCACTAATTAATTTCTTGTTTTGGTTTATAAAGTGTCAAACCCAAATATATTCAGTTTACTGCCATAAAAACCAAACAGATTTACATTCATGATGCAGGAATCAGGCAGTTTTTCATTTTTTATCTTAGTTTAGTCATAAAGATAGTTGATAATGTGTGAATTGTTGCAGCTTGTGAGCCGTAGAAGGTTTTAATCTTTGGGGCCGAGTGTCAGAAAACATTTAGAAACCAACACCAACAAAACACTCAAAGATTTGAACATCATTAAAGGGAAATCCAACTTTTGCATGACAATGTCTAATTAAAAGACATTATTTCCAATGTAAATGTGTGATATTCATCCTCTGAAGCTTTCTCTTCACATCGTCTTCCACCTGGACTGGTTTGGTCGGGAGCATGTGCAACAAACATTTGAAAAACTGCACTTTAACATCAATGAATGACACTGAAGTTTAATCTCTACATAAATGAGACTGAGTCTGGATGTGCTGCTATTTCATTAACTCCTAAGTTTAGGGAAAGTTCAAACAAAAGAGGACAGTTCAGATAAGACTTGAGAATGAGCTGATTTTGAACAAACATCTCAGACTTTCTGAGCTTCAGCACCTCTAGCAAGATGTTTTAACAACAAGCAACTCAAGAGATCCAGAAGTTGGCGAGAGTTAGCTTTAGCTGAGCCAAAGAACATGTGGGATGCTAACCTAGCAAACATTTCAGACTTTTCTCTGTGAATTCTGAGAAATAATTTACTATTTAACGGCAGAGCTACACATCTTAACTCAGTCTCATTAAAACAGACTCTAATTCAGTGTCATCCATCCATATTAAAGTGCAGTTACCCAAAATGTTTGTTGCATGAGCTCCAACAAAACCTGTCCAGATAGAAGGCCACTTTGACAAACAGGAAGTGGAAGATTCCAAGCAGATTTATAGAAGGGGGAACCGGACTGTACTAAGTGTGGTGGAGTATAGACGGGTGTTTTGTGGGTTTTTAAGGCTGATAGTGATTATTAGTGAGACATTTGGAGTAGATATTAGTTTGCAGTAACTGAAAGTATTTAAAATCTTGGAGTTAAACTTAGAAGAACACAAAAACAGAAAACTTTGTTGATACGTTATTGTTTTGTTTACAGATGTTATGTTAAATGAGTTTTATTCGTGATGTATAGCCAATCAAATCACTCCAGAAGACAGAGCGACCACAGGTAGATAAAGGTTCAGAGCCAAAGTAGCGCCATTTTAAAATGTATTTATTACAGTAAATCAGTAAAAAATAAAATACTGATAATCGGTAAATCAGTCAGCCCACAATTACTACAATTCTACAATGTATGTCTCTTTCCTTTGACTTGTTATTTGTACAATATACGATGTATATGATGGTGTTTTTTCATACCAAAGGCTATACTATGATGTTTTCTAAGAGACATATGATGCTACTCTGTTTGTTGTGGCCCTGGGCCGCTGCACTCCTCCTCTGTTGTTTTCTGGATTGTACTCAGCTGCATGCCTTCGTCCACCCGGCCTCCGTTGACTCGTCCCACCTGCCGTCTCTGGAGCTGAAGCTGGATTGGAACAGACCAAAGTACAGTCCAATCACGATGCCAGCTGCCTCTCAAAAGGTTCCTTCATCTGGCAGGTGGCGGCACTTCTTCTGAGGGGAAGCTGAGCTGGCCCGGCAGAACTTTGGAGTTGTGTTCCAGTGGTTGGTGGATGTGTGGGGAGATAGAGAGGGACCTTTGAATTGTTCAGAAAGGAAAACAGGAAACCCATTGGTAGTTTTAGTTTAGGGTGCTACTGCGGTGTGTTTTTGGGTTTTAAGAGGCGAACAGGAAGAGTTTTTTTTCGTATTGATTATCTTTTACTTTGTTCCTGGTTGGAATGCCCATCAATGTCAACATGAAGTTCACTTTTAGTTCTGTTTATTTTTATTTTACTAACACCCATTTGCTTTTAATCCCCTCACATATTGTGTTGTTGTAAACTTCCTCTTTCAAATAAATACTAGTCTAACCCTCTGGAAACCAGCGTTTGGACTGTTTTTGTGTTGCTCCTCACCTACTTCAGAAAGCCAGGACATAACAATGTTTTGTGGACCAAAGGCTATACTACGACATTTTTAGAGCGACATGCTATACTATGATGTTTTTAGAGCCACATGCTATACTATGACGTTTTTAGAGCGACGTGCTATACTATAACGTTTTTAGAGCGACATGCTATACTATGACGTTTTTAGAGCGACATGCTATATTCTGACGTTTTTAGAGCGACATGCTATATTCTGACGTTTTTAGAGTGACATGCTATAGTATGACGTTTTTAGAGCGACATGCTATACTATGACGTTTTCAGAGCGACATGCTGTACTATGATGTCTTTTGGACAACATGATATGACGTTTTTTGAGCGACATGCTATACTATGATGTTTTTTGAGCCACATGCTATACTATGATGTTTTTAGAGCGACATGCTATACTATGACGTTTTTAGAGCGACATGCTATGCTATGACGTTTTTTGGGCGACATGCTATACTACGACATTTTTAGAGCGACATGCTATACTACGACGTTTTTTGGACCAAATGCTATACTATGACGTTTTTAGAGCGACATGCTATACTACGACATTTTTAGAGTGACATGCTATACGATGACGTTTTTTGGACGACATGCTATACTATGATGTTTTTTGAGCGAAATGCTATACTATGACGTTTTTAGAGCGACATGCTATACTACGACATTTTTAG